>NW_018251872.1:10054-35703 GCF_001263595.1 Phalaenopsis equestris | reverse complement strand
TAAAGAAAAGACATAATAAAGAAAAGACATAACTGTTGAAGGTTCTGATTTTGAAACTTAATTCTGAAATACTGTAGGTGCTAATATAAAATGCTATAAGGCTTAAAACATTAAATAACACATAATATAAATAGAATCTGTTGAGAAAGAGTTAATTACAATACATTTCAAAAAATACTAAAAATAACAATAGAATTAAACTGAACTCCAGAAATGAAAAAAGTTTTACAAACTATAGTTTCACAACATAACATAAAAAAAAAACAGAGTCTCACAATCTAACAAGAAACAGTCTCAACAATATAACAAAACAAATAATAATATAACAAAAGACAATATAACATAAACTAAAAGATAAATCACCAATCATCATCATCATCTTCTTCTTCTACATCCAAATTCTGCCGCTGATATTGAGTAAAAATAGAGTGAGTAGGAAACTAAACTGAATGATCACCCTTCATGTATCTCACCATCACATCATCATAAGCAGCATCATATTATAACTTTTGTCGTATCAAATCATCAGTGTGAGCATTTCTGGCATCCATGTTTTGTAATCTATGATCCATTCTTAAGATATCTCCTTACTAGGTCATCATTTGGTCCAAAAATTCTCGGTTAGTAGGGTCACTAGATGTAGGGGTCCTCGAAGTAGAAGGAATATCTCTGCTCTTACTTTCATACCTCCATCCAACATAAGAATCATATTTCTTTATATTGGTAGGCCCAATAGGTTTTAGAGGCTCAATCCTCTCTTCCTTCGGTGTAAAATCAACTCCTGCCTGTTTGCATAGTGTGAAAATAAGTGCAGAGTGTGCCAAACCACCAGTGGTCTCTCCCAAAGTAATAGATCTAGTGTTCATATAAATAATAGAGCCTACATTTATCCTGATCACCTGCTGAATACAGAAGTTTCAGATGACTCAGTTCAGAATAGCTCTATCCTTGGCCACCTCACTATGATGATTTGTTGGAATCATTTTTCCAGAAATAAAGTAGAAATAAAGTAGTGTCAGGTCTTAGATATTACATTAAGCATAGAAAGAGGAAAGTTTACCTGAGAGCCATTTTTCACTTTCCAGGTTCCTCTTCCATTAGTCAGAAAAGAAATAACCTCATCCAATGCCTCATTCATAGCAGAATATAATTTATATTGGCAACTGTAAACATCTTCTAACTAATAAAACTTATTAATTTTTCTTGGAGATAACTCCAACTTTTTCCCACAAATAAAAACAAAGTCATCAGAAGCCTCCGTAAAGTTGGCATAGAATTCCGTCACTACAATAATCGCATCGGTAGTAAAATAACATAAATTTTCCCAATGTCGAGCATTGATTAATCACTCGACTTCTCCACTCGAATTTTTAAAATCACAATCTGGAATTAGTTATTTATGCTCAAGTAAACTATTGAATCGAGCACTAGCCCTGAAGCTAACAATTTTTTGTTAATTCTAATCTACTTTTCTTTTTTCTTTGCTCGTTCTTGACTCCATGGGAAATCTAGAGAAAATTTAATAAAAATCTGAATAAATTCCAAAAATTATGAAAATCACAATGTAAAACACTTTAAACTTAAATCTACTAAGTAAGAGTTCTTCATGAAAGGATTTTCTCAAAGTCTCTCAAAAAATTCAAAAATTTTTGGATCTTGGCAATATGAGATAAACCCTTGGTGAAAATTAAAAATTTTTAGTTCAAAGTGTTGCTCTTTCCTAGAAAAGATGAAATCTACAGTTCGTTTGCCTCAAAATCACCTCAAATCCAAGAAAATACAAGCCCTTGGTGCAAAAACCGGAGGTTGAAGGTGACTCAAAGGGTAAAATTGTCGGTTTATGGTGAAAATCATGAATTTTAATGGGTTAAGGCTGTTATCTGGTCAAAAGTGTCGTCCGCGTAGCATGCTAAAAATTCCATTTTTTTATTTTTTTTCAATTTTCAATTTTCGTTTAATTTTCTCCAAAGTCTTTTTAGTATTTTTAAACACAAATTTTTTTCTAAGAATAATTAACGAACAAACATTTTTACAAACAATCATTTTCACAAACAATAACAACCTAACTTTTATATATGAAAATACACTTTTATAAATACGTTTTTCTAATCACACTTTCACACATATTAAGTAAACTAAATTATAAATCAGCATCAAAATCAAGCCACAACACTAAACGCTGACACAAAACTATACACAATCAAAGTTTAGAATTCTAAAGAAAAGCAAACTAAATTAAATCCACACAATCACATTAAGTGCATACGTATTTTAAACTAGTAGAGAGTCAAAATTCTTCAATTATTCTACCTCATCTTCAGTGATTTCTCCTCCTCTAATATCTTCCTTAGACTGGTAATGAATGTACAGATTATAGAAGAGTCGGTATGGGAATTGATCAGTTGAATTTTCTTCGATCCATCCTTTTTCTTTAAACATCCGCACTATTCCTGCTTCAATTGTTCCAGTATGATCAAAATTCTCTTTCATCCTTCAAACTAGGTGATCAAAAAGGTACTTAAGATCTCATATTACATTTATAATTCTCTAAAGTTCTCTTTCAATTTTCTTCAATTTCTTTTCCAAAGCAAGTGAAATTCCAACTATTGGTGGCATCAATGGAGTTGAAGCATGTGATGAATGATCTAAGATATTATCTAATGCTTCATTCCCATTCCCAAAATAATTATCATCAATAGGAATTATGGGCTCCCAAGGTAATAAAATTTTTTCCCAACTTTCATATGGAACTTGAGATTGACTGCAAAGTAGAAAAATTATTGAAGGATGCCCGATTCCATAAATTGGCCCATTCATAATAATACCCATAACAGATTTTAATAGATTTGAAAATAATTGATCTATAGATCTTACATCAATGGGTTTTTCCATTTGAATGCAATAGTTCAAAATAGCACTTTCTTTGGTGACTTTATTAATCGTCATGATAGGGAGAAATTTTAAAGAAACGAAGAAATGTTACTGCTTTGATATTGGATTAAGCCATGAAGTAGAGAAACTAACATATCCTTCATCTCACATTTCCTAAATATCACTTTCATCTGTCAGAAAATTATAGACATCTTCCATCAAATCTTTGGTAGGGATAAAATTTATATAATGATAAATTAGAATGCTTTCTATTATATACAACTCATTGATTTGTGCTGGAGTAAATGGTACAACCTTACCTTATACAAAGACAACTCCTTGGGTAATTTCTTGTAAGTTGGCATAGAAATCCTTCACTACTAGTACAACAAATGTAGGGGTAGTGTAAGATAGATCTTCCCATCATCTTTGAATAATGATTTTATCAATCACAGAACTTGGATTAATCAATTCGGGATTGGCAAAGCCTCTCTCCTTGATAAGCCTCTTCATTGCAATGATTTTTTTGTATAATTTTTGCGCGTCAAAACTTATAAAATTTCTTTTATTAAAAACTCTATACCTGGAAGTATTTCTAGATTTGGAGGCCATGAAATTCAAAAATAGGAAGGTTCTGGTCGTCTAAGGCAGTTTTTAGGACTTTAAAAACACCTCTTGGTGGTTATTAAGCGAAATCCTGTCGAAGTCTGCCATAATTTGTTCTAAATCATCAAACTTCTACCAGCGCCGGTGGCGCTCCTGATGATACCATCGACAATATCGTCTGTCTGCAGGCGCCGTCAGCGCCCATGCTGGCGCCGTCGGCTCTAGAGGCCAAAATTGAGTCTTTTTATTTTTTCGTCCAATTTGATTCCAAATTTTTCTCTAATACCAATATTTGTCTTAATTTATAATATATAAAATTATGTAGGATTATTATCTACTAATATATAAACACTTATCAAACAAAATAGTAATATATATATATATATATATATGGGTCGCCTCTCACAAAGCGCGTGGTTCAACGTCGCTTGGTTTAACGTCGTCAGCCCGACATACCATTTGTTTAGTCGGGTTGACTTCACATTAAAACTTCTTTAAATTGTGGTATGAGCCCTTCATAATAATGTTTCAATCGATTCTCATTAACTTTAAATATCTTTCCAGTGTTAGGATCTTTAATAACAATAGTTCCATTATGATTGACTTTAATCACTTTAAACGGTCCTAACCATATTTATTTCAGTTTTCTTGAAAGAAATCTCAATCTTGTATTATATAATAAAACTTCTTGTCCAGATTCAAACTTCTGTTGAATAATCGTCTGATCATGCCATATTTTCATTTTCTCTTTATAGATTATTTTCATTTTCTCTTTATAGATTTCTCTTTATAGATTTTTTGCATTATTATATGCTTCATTTCTAATCTCCTTAAGTTCATGGAGTTGTCATAATCTTTTCTCACTAGCATCCTTTAAATTAAAATTAAATTTCTTAATAGCCAAAAATGCTTTATGCTCCAATTCTACTGGTAAATGGCAAGTTTTTTCCAAAAATAAGTCTATATGGGGACATTCCTATATGAGTCTTATAAGCAGTTATGTATGCCCGTAATGCAGTATCTAATCTAGCAGACCAATCCAATTTATAAGGATTTACAAGTTTTCTAAAATTCATTTAATTTCATGATTTGATATCTCTACCCAACTGCTAGTCTGAGGATGATAAGTAGTACAGAATCTATACATAATATCATATTTCTTAATTAATTTTTCAATTCTCTTATTCCTAAAATGAGATCCTCCATCAGTAATAATTACTTTCTGCATTTCATATCTTGTGAAAATATTTTTTTAAAAAAATTTAGAAACACTCCGAGCATCACATATATGTACAACAATAGCTTCAATCCATTTGGACATATAATCAACAACAAGTAATATATATAAGTTCCCAAATGAAGGCATAAATGGTCCCATAAAATCTAATCCCCACACATCAATAATTTCAACTTTTAATGTGTAATTTAGATTCATTTCGTTTCTTCTAGAAATATTTTTTACTCGTTGACATCGATCGCATGTTTTAATATATTCATCAACTTCTCTAAAAAGAGTAGGCCAATAAAATCCAGCTTGTAAAATCCTATATGCAATTCTATTTGTTCTAAAATGTCCTCCAAATTCACAATCATGACATCTTCAAATTATCTGTTGTGTTTCCTCATAAGACACACATCTTCTAATAATTAGATCTTAACATTTTTTTTATAAATATGGGTCATCCCAAAAATAAAATTTTGAATCATATATAAATTTATTTAATTGTGAATTTTTAATATCAGGTGGTAAAATATCACTTATAATATAACTTATTATATCAACTTACCACGGTACATTCATTTCATCAATACTATATAATTGTTCATCAAGGAAATTTTCTAAAATTTCATTTACAAAATTAGTTATTAATTCTCTTTCTAGTCTAGAAACATGATCAGCTATTTGATTATCATTTCTCTTTCTATACATTTAGTTCCAATTAAGTAAGGTCTAAATTTATCAAAGGCATAAACAATAGAGATTAACTCTCTTTTAGTAGTAGTGTAGTGAATTTGAGCATCATTTAGAGTTTTACTAGCATAATATATTTCTTTAAGAAATTTGTTGTGCCTTTGTCATAACACGTCCCCAATAGCATAATTACTAACATCGCATAACATCGCATATTATTACAAATGGTTTCTCCCAATTAGGTGGAACTATTATAGGTTAAGTGATTAATTTTTCTTTCATTAATTCAAATGGTTTTATGCATTACTCATTAAAATCAAATTTTGTTTCTTTTTCTAAAAGTTGGCATAATGGCTTAGTTAATTTTGAAATATTTTTATGTAACGCCTGTAGAAACCAATATGTCCTAAAAAACTTCTTACCCCTTTAACATTAGTCAGATGTGGTAGATGTGGTATAACTTGAATTTTTGCTGGATCTACTTCCATGTCATTTTCAAAAATTTTATGTCCAAGTACAATTCCTCCAGTAACTATAAATTGAGATTTTTCTCATTTTAGTATTAGGTTAACTTTTTCACATACTTCGATAATTTCACATACTTCGAGACATTTTCAAATTTATTTAAACATAATTCAAACAAAGTTCCAAATAACAAAAAATCATCCATAAACACTACCATTCCATGTTCAATAAAATTGCTAAAAATTTACATCAGGCATCTTTGAAATGTTGCAGGTGTATTGCATAGTCCAAAAGACATTCTACGAAAAGCAAATGTTCCATATGAGCTTGTAAATTTTGTTTTCTCTTAATCCTCTGAAGTAATTGAAATTTTGTGATAACCACTATATCCATCTAGAAAGCAATAATATTTGCTCCAAGCCAATCTATCCAACATTTGGTCTAGAAAGGGTAAAGGAAAGTGATTTTTTCTGGTGGTCATGTTTAATTTCTATAGTCAATACAATTTCGCCAACCAGTAACTTGTCTTATTGGTATTAATTTATTTTTCTCATTTTCTTCAACGGTCACTCCTCCTTTCTTCGGAACACAGCGAATTAGATTTACCCAAGCATTTTCTGAAATAGGATATATAATTCCAACATGTAGCCATTTTAAAATTTCTTTTTTAACAACTTATTTCATTATTGGGTTTAATCTCCTCTTAGGATCATCTTTAGTTTTGTATTGTTCATATTGTTCATCTAAAAAAATTCAAATTCTGTGCATACAAATAAAAGAACTAATTCCTTTAATATCTGTTAAAGTCCATCCAAAAGCCTTTTTATATCTTTTTAATATCTCTATTAATTTTTGTTCTTGAATTTCAGTTAATTTTGAAGATACAATAACAGAAAAAGTAGATGACTCTCCTAAAAACATATATTTTAAATAAAAACACATATTTTAAATGGGCAGGTAATATTTAGGTAATACTTTCAGTTCAAGTTCAGGTGGTTTTATACTTGAATGAATAATATTTTTATTATCATTTTTTAACAAGTCTAAAGTTTCAATTTTTTTTTGAATATAATTCAAATCATCTTCTTTTATTTTGTCCTTATTTTCAAAAAATTCTCCATGCCTTAATTTGTCTTCAAACTCTTCCTTAAATTGCTTATTACACATAAAATTAATTACTTCCATCCTAAAACATTCATTATCTTTTTCTATTGTAGGATATTTAATAGCTTTTGCGATATTAAATGTTGCTTCTTGATCAGTAACTCTCATTATTAGTTATCCTTCTTGCACATCTATCACAGCTCTCCCTGTTGCAAGAAATGGTTTCCCAAAAATAATAGGAATTTCATTATCTTCCTCAATATCCAATACTATAAAGTCTATAAGGAAAAAAAAATTTATCCACTTTCACTAATACGTCTTCTATAACACCTTTTGGATAAGTTATTAATTGATCAGCTAACTAAAGAGTTATAGTGGTAGGGGAAATCTCTCCCAAATCTAAACATTTAAGGGTTGATAAAGGCATATGATTGATACTCGCTCCTATATCATATAAAGTTTTCCCAAAAAACTTTTCATCGTTATCACAATGTATAGTAAAATTACGAGGATCTTTTAATTTTTCAGGAAGCTTTTTCAGAATAATAGCACTACACTCTTCACTCAGTGCAACTGTCTAAGGATCTATAAACTTTTTTTTCTTGTTTAATATATCCTTCATAAATTTGACATAACTCAGTATTTGTTCTAAAGCTTCAACAAAATGAATGTTTAACGTTAACTTCTTAAGGATTTCCAAAAATTTTATAAATTTTTTACCTTTGTTCTGCTTCTTCAGTCTTTGAGGAAACAGAGGTAATTATTTTTCTAACCTTGTGTTTATTCATTTTCATTTTGGTCACTTTCCATTTCTTCCTTCACTTCATCAACTTCAGTTTCTCTTTGAATCCTTGCTTCAACTTCTTTTCTACTTTGTAATTGAATAGCTTTAATTTGCTACTTATTTTGATCTTTTAGATTAACTTCAACAGTACTCGGAAGAATTCCAGAAGGTTTGTTACTGAGTACAATAGCAATGTGTCCTAATTGATTTTAAATATTTTTAATAGCAACCCCTTGATTCTGTATTTGATTTCTCATGTTTGGCATTACTTCTTGGATTTCTCATGTTTGGCATTACTTCTTCCATCATCAACTTCTTTTCCTTAACATGTGGGTTAGGATTAGAGTTAAATCCAGGAGGATAATAAGGTCGGTAACTATGATTTCCTTGGTTGTTCAAATTTCCAGAGGGATTCACCGATTTGTTATAATTATTTCAACTAAAATCAGGGTGATTTTTCCATCCAGAATTATAAAATTTAGAATAGGGATTGATCTTTTGATTATTTATAGTATTTAAGGTTTCATAAGATGATTGAGTATCGATGACTTCTCCTAGTGAATTTTCCTCTAATAGTGGGGGTATTTAAGTATAGTTCACTCCTATTTGATCAATCTTTTTTGAAATAGTAGCAATTTAAGATGATAAAGTGGACATTATGTAAAAATCATGAATACTAGCTACTCTTTTAGGATTTACCCTTTGAGAAGGCCATTGAAATTTGTTAGTAGCCATTTCCTTAATTTAAGAATATGCTTCATCAAACATCAAAAGGTTTTGACATTAGTGATCCATCCGCAGCAGCATCTATAATAGATCTAAGTGATCCTACTAATCAATTATAAAATATTTGAATTATTAACCAATCTCATAGAGTATGGTTTGGACATTTTCTAAGAAGATCTTTAAATCGTTCCCAAGCTTAATATATTGATTCCCCTTCAAATTGACAAAAAATGTAATATAATTTCTAAGCTTAGCAGCTTTTAAGGGTGGAAACTATTTAGATAAGAATTTTTGTGATAGTTCTCCCCAAATTCAGTTCTCCCCAAATTGTGATAGTTCTCCCCAAATTCTAATAGATCCTGGTGCTAATGAATTTAACCAAGCCTTAACTTTATCCCTTAATGAAAAAGAAAAAAGTCCAAGCCTAAAAACATTATTAGACACTCCGTCATATTTAAAAGTTGCAAAAATTTTAAGAAAACTAGCAATATGTAAGTTAGGATCTTCAGTAGGTGTTCCTCCAATCTGTTTATTTTTTACAATTTGGATAATGACAGGTTTAAGCTCAAATGAATTAGCAGCAATATCAATATTTTGAATAGTCAAGTGCAGTTCATTTGTTGTCGGATTAGCATAATCTTTTAAAGGTCTTTGTCAATTTTTATTTATTTGATTATTTAAGTTATTCGCCATTTCGTTTAAATTTTTAATTTCTTTTTGTTGTTTTCAAAATTTAATAATAGTACGCTCAAATTTTGAATCATAAGGTACTAACGTTCAGATCCAATATTTAACATAAGAAAATTTAATAAGCAAAGAAATTTTTTTAAAAAATACTCTTAAATAAAAATGTATTTTCTTTTTGGATTTTTTTTTAATTTTTGTATTTTTTATTTTCTTATATATTCTTTTTATATAATTATTTCTAAATTTTCTAATTTACCAAATCTATTTAATCTACTGTTACCTTCCCTAACAACGGCGACAACTTGAGAAGGAGAAAACTTGATCTCAAGAATATAGTTGTGTAAAAATTTTAAAGTTGATTCGACTATGCAACGGTGCTAAAAGCTTGATGCAATATTTTACGAATAAGAAATTTAAGTAATTAATGTTAGGATTCTATGCAAGTATACATATCGTTATCATGTAATAAAGGACTTTCTATTTAATCCCCAAATATCGATCACATGGGGAAAGTTTAAAATTTAAATAATAAATTTACTTGGAAATTCATAGAAAGTCAAAACAAAATTACTGTCACTAATTTCAAATGTTGAGATATTATTAAAACTAAATTATTTAACTAATAACAATATTGAAATATAAAGTTTAAATAGTAATAGTTAAACTATTAAACTATGTTTATGTGATGAAGATTTCTTATGTGAAAATGCATATTTCCCACTACAATGAGTTTTGGTAAAATGAGATGAGATAAATGGTTCTAATATGTATTGTTCCAAATAGAAGAAGTTTTAATTCTCTACCCTAATACAGTATTATAGGAACTCATTGGTTAATCCCAAGTTTAGTCCTTAAATTTGTGGCTAGGCTAGGAAGATACTGGCTCCCACTCCAGAGCTCCCACTTCCCTTCACCTGAAGGCTAACTCTCGCTTTAGATTTTAAACACTAACATCGAATTGGAGATTTTAGTCTGTCACCCTAAAGATTCTCCAATTCTACACCTAATAAAGCATATTTCTCTTTTTATTTGCACTTAATTCCATGAACAAAATTCTCTTTCATAGAATCAAATGTGATCCTCACTCTGTTGTAGAACTCATACTCTATTTTCTGGATCATATGTTTCACAACACATTTTAACAATTCAGTTGGCCAGATCAAAAAGTAAATTAATTTCGGAGTTGAAAAATCATCACAATTTATTTTATATTTTAAAATTGGCACATCCATATTATCTCTTCATTTCACCTTATCTCAGAGTAGGGAGAAAGATAAAATAAACTACTCATACTTCATGAGAAATATACAACAAAACACAAATTTCATATATAAAAGAAAGTTCATACAATACTAATAAACAAGCAACACTTATCTGAAACTCTTTCTCAAAGAAAATCCTTTGTAGCCTCTTCTAGGAAATGTAGGAAGAAGAAATCTCTCACTTTTGTCCTTCTCTAACACTCTTAGAGAAGAATTCACACTTAATCTTACCACAAAAACTCTAAACTCTTAAAGGAAAATTACTAATTGACTCATAAATTGTGGTGGAATGAAAGTGGAAAAAATGTATGGAGGCGAGGTGTGGTTAAAATGAGCAAGGAGGGATGAAGATGAATGAAGAGTGGGCTAATAAAGACTAAGAGAGAGAGAGAGAGAGTTTCTGATGAATTTCGGCCCTAAATAGAGCCTAGAGTCAATTCTCCAATAAGTGCATCAAAAAACTCTTCAAAAAGCATCCAGATTTCTTGAATCTTCTAGAAACAAGGCCTGAACTGCCATAAGTGTCATCAGCGCCCATTATGGCATCGTCGGTGCCAGTGTTTATTTAATTAATTGTTGCTCTCTGTCAAACAGCGCCATCAATGCCCAGTCTGGTGCCATCGGCACTGAACAAATTTTTAACTTCTTCATTATTGCTCCAAATTTCATCCTTTTTGCTACCTTTTTGCTTCAAATCCTAAAATTCAACAACCTGCAAGAAAATATAAAAATACCTTCCATAATATGCAATATCACCAAAAATGAGTATAAAATATACGTCTAAAAATGCATATTTTTTTTTGTATCACACATCTATCACAGCACTCCTTGTTGCGAGAAATGGTCTCCCCAAAATAATCAAAATCTCTTTATCTTCCTCTATATCTAATACAATAAAGTCTACATAAACAATAAATTTTTCCACTTCAACTAATACAACTTTCTATAACTTCCTTAGGAAAAGTTATTAATCGATCAACTAACTAAATTTTTTTGTTTATTTGATTTCCCATGTTCAACATTACTTCTTCCATGCTTAACTTCTCTCCTTAACTTGTGAGTTATTGTTAAATCTAGAAGGATAATAAGGTCTGTAGTTAGGATTCCCTTAGTTATTCGAATTTTCTGAGGGGTTCACCAAATATTTATAATTATTTCAGCTAAAATTAAGGTGATTTTACCTTCCAGGATTATAATAATTAGAATAGCGATTATTATTTCTATTATTTATAGCATTCTTAGTTTTATAAGATGATTGAGTATCAATTATTTGTCCTAGAGAATTTTTTTCTAGCATTAGTGTTATTTAAGAATAGTTCAGTCCAATTTGATCATTTTTTTGATATAGCGGCAATTTGAGTTGCTAAAATAGATATTGCATCAGAAACATGAAAAATTGTTGCTCTATTAAGATTTACCCATTCAGAGGGCCATTAAAAATTATTAGTTGTCATTTCATCAAAAGGTTTTGACATTAATGATCCACATGCAACAGCATCTATAATAGATCTAAGTGATCTTATTAATCCATTGTAAAAAGTTTGATTTATTAACCAAATTATTTAAGCATGGAGTGGACATCTCCTAAGGAGATCTTTAAATCCTTCCTAGGCTTCATAAATTGATTCCCCTTCGAACTGACAAAAAGATGTAATATCTTTTCTATGCTTAGCAGTTTTCGAGGTAGAAAATATTTAGCTAAAAATTTGTGTGATATTTCTCCACATGTTCTGATAGATCCAGGTGCTAATGAATTTAACCAAGCTTAAGCTTTATCCCTTAATCAAAAATGAAAAAGTCTAAGCCTGACAACATCATTAGATACTCCATCATATTTAAAAGTAGCACATTTTTCTAGAAAACTAGAAAGTTGTAAGTTAGAAACACCATTCCAAACTCATTATTTTGTACCATTTGGATAATGGTAGATCTAAGCTCAAATGAATTGGCAGCAACATCAGGATTTTGAATAGTCAAGTGAAGTTCATCTCCTTTAGGATTAACATAATCGTTTAAATGTCTAATATCTTTTTTTTTTGTTTTTGAACTTTTCTAATAGTGCATTCTACTTTTGAATCATAAGGTACCAAACCTTCAGATCAATTACTATGCATAGACAAATATAATAAGCAAAGAAAAATTTCTTAAAAGTACTATTAAACTTCATTAAGAAAATATTTAATGATATTTTTTATGATTTTATATTTTTTAAAATTCTATTTTATTTTATTTTATTGCTAAATTTCCTAATTTACCTAATCTATTTGATTTATTGTTACCTTTCCCCAACAACAGTGCCAAAAACTTGATCCCCAAAATTATAGTTGTGTAAAATTAATAAAGTTGACTCCGCTTTGCAGCGACTTTGCAGCCCGCTTTGCAGCGACGCCAAAAACTTGATTTGTTATTTTATGAATAATAAATTGAAGCAATTTATGTTGGACTTCTACGCAAGTATGCGTATCGTTATTATACAGGACTTTCTATTTAAGCCCAAAATATTGATCCCACGAGGGATGCTTAAATTCGAAATGAAATTCAAATTAATAAATTCATACAAATAAAGAAAATCTAATCTACTACACTAATTTTGAATATTTAAGGTGCTATCAGAACTAAATTATCAACTATTAGCAAAACTATAAAGCAAAGCTAAACAATAACTACCAAACTATGTTTTTATGATGAAATTATCTAATATGAGAAAGCATCTTTCCCACTACAATGAGTTTTTGGTTAAATGAGAGAGATAAATGATTTGAATTTGTATTGTACCAAATAGGAGCAATTTTAATTCTCTACCCTTAAGTGTTATAGAGAATCATTGGCTAATCTCAGGTTTAGTCTAAATCCATGGTTAGGCTGAGAGGATACTGGCTCTCTAACTCTCACTCCAGAGCTCCCACTTCCCTTCCCCTGAAGGCTAACTCTCACTTTAGTTCTTAAACACTAAAGGAAAATTGGGGATTTTAGTTTGTCATCCTAAAAGGATTTTAGTTTGTCATTTGGGGATTTTAGTTTGTCATCCTAAAATCTCCAATTCTTCGCCCAATAATATATATTTCCCTATTTATTTGCACCCAATTCCATGAACAAAACACACCTTCATGGAATCGAATGTGATTCTACTCATACTCCATTTCCCAAACTCCATTTCCCAAATAGTATGTTTCACAATAGATGTTAACATTTCAATTGGCCAAATTAAAATATCAAATTAAGAATGGAGTCAAAAATCATGATAATTTTTTTTATATTTTAAAATTGGCAAATCTAAATTATCTCATTATTTCACCATATCTGAGAGTAGGGAGAAAGACAAAGAAAACTACTCAGACCTCATGAGTAAAAGAAGACAAAATATGAATTTCATAAATAAAAGAAATTTTATATAACAATAATGAATAAACACTATTTATCTTTAACTCTTCCTAAAAGCAAATCCCTTGTAGCCTCTCTTGGACTCTTTCTCTCTTTACAAGACTCTTGATTCTCTCTTCAAAGATGTAGGGATGAAAAAATCTCTCACCTCTCTCCCTCTCTAACAACTCCTAGGAGAAATCACACTCAAACTCACCACACTAAACAATACACACAATGGAACACTCAAGAAAACTCAATGACACTCTAGCCACCCATTTTTCTGATAAATTTTTATTCTAAATAAAGCATAATGTTCGTTTTCTAAGAGGTGTGTCCAATAATTCTTCAAAAAGCATCCAAATTCATCAAATATTCAAGAAATTTGCCCAGCACAGACATTGGTGTTGTTAGTGCCCGTGGTCTAATTTATTTCTTGTGTTCTCTATCAAATGGCACCGTCGGTGCCCAATCTGGCGCCATCGATGCCCCCGCTGTTATGGAATCCTCCTCTAACCTAACACCATTGGTGACCTTGCTGGCATCGTTGGCATCCTTGCTGGCGCCGTCGGCATCCTTGCTGGCACCGTTGGCGCTGAGTTTTTTTTTTTAAACACCATTTTGACTCCAAATTCCATCCATTTTGCTTCCTTACCCCCTCAAGTGCTAAAAATCATCAACATGCAATAAAACATGAAAAACACCTTCCTTTAAAGCACAATATAACCAAAAATGAGTATAAAATATAGATCTAAAAATGCAAATATTTTGGTGCATCACCTAACCTAGCTGAAACTCCTTAGGTTCAACCTAACTTCAACCATACTCAACTCAAACACTTAATCCAACTTGAACCTAAGTCAAGTCAAATCAGATCCAACTTAAGCTCTTAGGTTAAACTCAGCTTGGACTTAAGTTAACACAAACCTACAGGTTCAACCCACCTTGAACCTAACTCAAATATAACGCCCAGGTTTAACTCAACCTAATTCAATTCAAACCTTCATGTTTAACCCAACTTGAATCTGATCCAACTTAAATACTTAGGTTCAACTGAAGTTAACCTAAATCATAGATTTTAATTTCAACCTACATTGAACTTAAATTGACCCAAATCTAAGTCCTAACCATAGTGGACTTAAGACAACTTCAAATATTAGATTCAATATTGAACTTAAGTTAACCTTAGATCCCATTTATATTGAATCTAAAATAACTTAAGTCCTACTCACATTGGACTTAAACTATTTTAAACCCTTAAGTTCTACCTGTATTGAACCTAAATTATCTTAAGTCTTACCTACATTAGTTTAAAACCATTTATTTGAACCAAAATCATTTTAGGTCCTACCTACATTGGAGTTAAACCAATTTAAGAAATTAGGTTCTACTTACATTGAACCTAAAACATTTTAAGTCCTAAATACATTGGACTTAAATCATTTGAAACCCTTAGGTTCTACCTACGTTGAACCTAAAACATCTTAAGTTCTAATTACATCAGACTTAAAACATTTCCAATCTTGAGGTTCTACTTACATTGAACCGAAATTACCTTGAGTCTTATGCATGTTGGACATAAACTATTTCCATTCTTTAGGTTCTACCTACAATGAACCTAGAACATCTTAAGTTCTATCTACATTGGATTTAAAACTCTAGGTTCTACCTATATTGAACCTAAATCAGCTTCATAACCTAAGTTTCATCGATATTAAATTTAAATCTTAGGTTTCAATTAAACTCTTTCAGATCTAATCGACACTCGAAATATACCCAAAAAAAAATGACATCATAAAAATCTAACTCACCGACATAAACAAACAAAAGTTCATCTTAAAAGACATTAAAACTTAAACTGGAACATTTGTTTAAAGATTTACAAAGATTTCTTGGATGACGCAATCTATGGTTGCTGACAATAATCTTTTGGTCCTATTTTAAACATCTTTTGGACTAAGTAAATCTGAATATTTTATGGCTATGGGACTACGAATCCATAGACATCTTGACTTAGTCATTTAAAAATTACTCAACAAATTAAATAACCAAACAAAACTGATGAATGTGAAAACACGATTTTATGCTAATTGTCTTTTGTTTTGCAGGTTTATTGGAGACATCAGGTTTATTGGAGACATGTTGGAGACATGAAAACAAAATTTTGCTTTAGATTTCCTTTGCATGTTATAGAGTGTGCTAACTCTGGTTTACATGACGACATTCAGAAGCAGAATTTCATGACAAAAACAAAACTAAACGACATGACATGATAAAACAAAATGACATCACATGACACCAAAAATAAAATAAAATAAAATTTTGAGGGTAGAATTGGATTCTTAGAAATCTATTACCTTAGGAATAAAAAATTTGATGTTTCTTTCCTTGACCATGACATTTTTTAAGAAGAATGAGTGTAGAATGAGTGTTAACAATAATCAATAACAATAATCAAGAGTTTTCTTAGGTAAATCTAGAATTTCCTAAGATGTAACTAACTATAGGAGCTTGCTCCTATAGGACAACAAAGAATCCAGAATAGGTGATAAACCTAAATTTCTGGTTATCAGACCTTTTATGTGGTTTTCCTTATATGAGAAGTTGACATTCTGGAGTCCTTCTCCATAAGTTTACCGCACAACATTTCTCTTATTTTCTATTGTTATCTACCCTTTCCCTTTCTCTTAATTCTTTAATACCTGAGGATCTTTCACGAGGATCTTTCACTTGATCTTGATCCTAAAGATTAAGGTAAATTGGAGAATAGGGCAATAAAATAGATAAACAGAGTGGCGACTCTTTTCTATCAAATAACACACATCATGTCATCGACGAGAGAATTGGCAGTGATTGTGAACGACAAGTTCCAGGTGCCATCAAGGCAGTGTCAAAGATGTTTTGCAACTTGCTAATGAGATTGAAATTCAAACTACCAGAGCCAAAAACGCCAGAGGAGGCCGGCAAGAAGGATCATCCCTAATACTACCCATACCACTGATTGCTCAGCCACACCATAGAAAACTGCTTTAGCTTCAAGGATTGGCTTGATAGGAATTTCTAGAGTGGAAATGTTACAATCCCAAAAGAATATTTAAGAGAACATGAAAGAGGTTTTGTAAATATGACTTTGATTGATTTATTTAACTTTCACACGATGACACTGTTGTTCGAGGAAATAAGTGATGTTTCTAAAAAAATTCCTACTGACCTTAAAAGTTATTAAAGAAAAGTCAATTGAGTTTTCCTGGAGAGGCTCTGAGTTGACATTACAAAATAGTCTAAGGGTATGAGAGAAGATATTTAAGATGAAAATTATGGCCTGACAGATTACATGGAGGAAGGATTAGCAGAAATCAACGTTGTTGAGACTGGGGCCACATCATCCTCATTTGATGCTCCCTTACCCACCAAAGATAAGGCAGATGAGTGGAAAAGGACCATCAAGCAAAGGGATGAGCAGATCAACCGTCTCAAAAAGAAAATTGAAGAAATGACAGCCGCCATGATTACAAAGCAAAGACATTCACACTCACCACATATGACACCTCAAGAGACAAACCAGTCAGAAACCATTCATATTGTAGATGAAAGAAAAGAGTTAATCTCCGATGAGCAACTGAAGATAGATTCAGTTCAAGTACTGATGTATGAAAATGAAATTAAATAGATGGTCGAATAATAGGTGAGAAAATCCTTGGACCAATCAAAAGGAGGGGCATAAACTCTAAAGGGTAGACCCTACACAGGGCCATCCAGAGACAAATCAGTCAGAGACCATTCATATTTCAAATGAAAGAAAAGACTTCACCTCCAATGAAATGCTAAAGATGTATGTAGCTCAAGGTCTGTTGTATGATTATAAAGTTAAACAGATGGTCGAACAAGAGGTGAAAGAAGCTTTATACCAATCAAAAGGAGAGGCATCAGCTCTAAAGGATAGACCATACCCAGATGAGTTAAAGGCCATCCAATGCCCCAAGGATTATGTACAACATTTGTTCAAAATATTCAATGGAACCAAAAATCCTCATCAGCATGTCGTACACTTCTTAGCAAACTGCTGCAACGCAATGGGTAACAAAACAATTTTGTTCCGTCAGTTTGTAAGTAGCCTTATTGAAGTTACTTTTGATTCATAGGTAGAGCTACTAAATGGTTCAGTAAAGACATTCACAGAAATGAAAAACCTTTTTGTCAGCGAATTTGCCGAAGTTCAGCATCACATCACCGTTTGTGATTTTCTGGTAGAGAAGAAAAAGCCTGATGAAATCATGGTGGAGTACATCCTACGGTGGAGAAACCTAAACATGAGATGTGATCCGTAGTTACAGCCTCCCTTATGTAATAACTCATTCAACTTCTCCTCCTGGACTCTTAAAAGTACAATTTTGGATACATTTCTTCCCTTGAAATACTAAAGTAAATCATGACTGAGCCTTCGCATTGATGAAGAGGGATTCGTCAAACTCAAGTCGCCTCTTTTGTCACGGAGCCATTTCAATCTAATCAAAATTATAAAAAAGTTTCCAAAATACACTTCAAATACTCAAATAATGGCTTCTAAGAGTTCAAAATTAAGTTTCAAGAATTTCTTCCAAATATTTTCTCCACATTCTCAATTTTTTTTTGAACTCCTCAATGTGGAAAAATTTCAAGGTGAAAATCAAATATTTTTAGTTTAGAGTGAAAGTCTTACCGAGGGATGATAAAATTCGTTGTATAAATGCTTTGAAATTGCCCCAAATCCAAGATCTCGCAAGCTCTAGGTTAAAATTTTCATTTTTTAGAGGAAGGGGATGATGAATAGTGGCGGTTGATTGGTCAAAATCGCGGTTAAAAGTGTTTTTTCGGTATCTCGCTGTCGGTGGGGTCTTCAACACTGTCAGCGAGCTCTATTGAATTAAATAGCCTAAGTCTCAAAAAAAATCCGTTGTCAACGGCGTCCATGGCGCTCTCGGCGAGATTTTCAAAATTGATTCAATTTCCAAATTTTTGCGATTTTGATAAATTTCAAGCCTCGTCGACATTTGTTTAATCATTCTAGACATAATTTTTTAAGTGATTAAATGATGTACTAACATAAATAACATTCACACCACAAAACATAACAATTATATATAAAATCCAAGGGTTACAATACACATTACACGACACACATAAGTTTGGTATTTTCTCAACCTAAATACATCAATTCAGCATCGCAATCCAAACCACAACACTCTAAACGCTAAAAATAAAATATTTTATGCTCAATCTCAGCTATACTGAGATCTAAAAGCAAAATTCAAAAGTAAAGCAAACACATAAGTTCAAATCAAGTCACACAGATAGACATATAAATAGTAATGTAAATCTACTATTCCTCTGATTCAGTGCTTGTTTCTCCTTTGATACCGCCCATCGATTGAACATGAATGAAGAGGTTTTAGAAGGGTCGGTATGGAAATTCTTCAATAGAGTCCTCTTCTATCAATCCCATCTTTCTCATCAATCATATCAAACTTCCTTCGATATGTCCAGAGTGATCAAAATGCTCTTCATCCTCCAGTCTAGATGATAAAAAAAATCAAAGATAATGTTAATTGCATTCATAACATTTTGTACCTCTTTCACAAGTTTCTTGATTCTACGTAGGATCACTAGTTTCTTGTCTGAAATTAGAGGCTGAATAGGTAGTGAATTCTGGACGATTGATCTACAATAATAGTCATATCATTCTCATCTTCATTGGTTGGGAACTTCTTGGTTGGGTCTAAAGGCATCGAAGGTAGAAGTACCTTTTCCAAACTCTCATAAGATACTTGGAATTGACTGCAGAGTAAAAAGATTATTGAAGGATGTCCAATCCCATAAGTTGATCCATGAATGATCAGGCCCAAAACAAACTTCACGATTATCGATCCAATATTAATCGGCAGTCCCATTTGAATATAGTAATTCAGAGAAGTACTTTCTTTAGTAACTTTACTGACCTTCTTCGTCGGTAATATTTTTGCAGAAATGAAGAAGTGCCAGTGTTTAGAAATGGGGTTTAGAAGTGTATCAGAGAAACTAATATACTTGTTTTCTCTCATTTCCCAGTCTTCAGTCTCGTCCGTCAAATTTTGCTAGATCTCATTCATCAGATTTATTGTCGGTACAAAGTTGGAATGATGGCAGACAAGAACATTCTCCATCATCTACAGCTCATTAATCCGTTCAGGAGTAAATTTTATCTATATGCCTTGGACATAGACGAGTCTCTGGTTGATTCCATGAAAATTAGCATAAAACTCCTTCACTACAGGAACGACTATGGCGGCAGTAGTATAGCACAACACTTTTCATTGTCGTTGCACATTCATATCTTCAATTATTGTCAAAGGATTGTTCAATCCTCGATTCATGAATGCTCTTTCTTTGATTAATCTCCTCTTTGTCAGCACTTTGTTGAAGATTCATTGTGCCTCAAAACTAATGAATTTTCTCCGATTGAATACTCAAAATCTAGGACTTTCAATGGAATTGGAAGCCATAGGGATAAATTTGGTGGAGTTTTAAGTCATTTTTGGGTAATATAAATTTAAGATCCAAGTTTGGAAGTTTAAAGGAAGTAAATCCCGCCTAAAACCGCCAAAAAACGCCATTTCAAATTCCAGAAACTGTCAACTCGCCAATCTCGCCATCGGCGTCGTCGACAAGCCTTGAGAATTAATTGTCTGGACTCTCGCAAAAAAACCCACCGTCGGAAAAATCAATCCCGCCATCGGCACCTAAGAAAAAAATTTCACAGTTTCGCTCTCCTCCGAACGCATTCCAAATTTCTCTATGGATCCAATTTTTATGATGATTCAAAGATAAATGCAAGAAGTAGAGTTCAATACTACCAGAAACTAACGATAATTTCAAACAAAAACACTATAACTGCATTAAAAATAAAGATAACTATCAGTTTCCTCCCATAAAGTGCTTGGTTTAACGTCGTCAGCCTGACCTATTCAGATATTATTCAAGTTGACTGACCATTAAAACCTCTTTAAAATTTGGCCTTAAAACCTCTTTAAAACTTGGCCTTTTACCCTCAAAATACGGCTTTAATCTGTTTCCATTTACTTTAAATCTATCCACAACCTTTTGATCTTCAATTTCAACAGCTCCGTAAGTATAAACTTGAGTCACAGTAAAGGGTTCTAACCAACGAGACTTAAATTTTCCCAGGGAATAACTTCAGCCTTGTATTGTAAAGCAAAACTTCTTGTCCTAGTTCTTCTGGTTAATCTTCCGATCATGCCATAACTTAAGTTTTTCCTTATAAATTCTGTCGTTATCATAAGATTCATTTCTTAATTCTTCCAATTCATTCATTTGTAGCAATCTATTCTCACTAGCAACTTTTAAATTATAATTGAATTCTTTAATCGGCCAATATGCTTTATGCTCCAATTCTACTGGTAAGTAACAAGACTTTCCAAAAATTTTCCTGTAAGGAGTCATTCCAATAGGAGTTCTATAAGAAATCCTATAAGCCTGTAATGCAGTATCCAGTTTAGTAGACCAATCTACTCTGGTAGGATTTACAGTATTTTCCAGTATTTGTTTAAACTCTCTATTAGAAAATTTAGCTAACCCACTAGTTTGAGGGTGATATGAAGTTGATATTCGATGAATAACATTATTTTTTTCTGCCAATTTCTGAATATATTTATTCCTGAAATAGGATCCTCTGTCGGTGGTAATCACTTTCCACATTCCTTATCTAGTGAAAATGGTTTTCATTAAAAATCTTGAAACACTTTTAGCGTCACAACGAGGTAAAGCTTGTGCTTCAATCCAATTTAAAACGTAGTCTACCGCAACTAATATGTATAAGTTCCCAGATGAAGGAATAAATGGTCCCATGAAATCGAGTCCCCAAACATTAAAGATCTCAACTTTTAACATGAAATTCAGAGGCATTTCATTTCTTCTAGATATATTTCCTACTCGTTGGCATTGATCATAAGTTTTTATGTATCTGTAAACATCTCTAATGAGAGTAGGTAAATAGAATCCAGCTTGTAAAATTTTATAAGCAATTTTATCACTTCCAAAATGTCCTTCAAATTCAGAATCATGATATTTCTAAATAATTAATTCAGTTTCTTCATATGGTACACATCTTCCCATAGTAAGATCCTTACATTATTTATATAAACAAGGCTCATCCCAAAAATATGTTTTCGCATCATGAATATATTTTCTTTGTTGTTGCAATATCAGCATAGGTGGCAAAATATCACTTACAATATAATTAACAATATCAACATATCATGGTATTTTACACTCATTAATATTATAGAGTTGTTCATCAGGAAAACTATCTGTAATTTCATTATCAGTGTCAAATAATTCATGATATTCTAATCTCGATAAATGATCAACAATTTGATTACCAGTTCTCTTTCTATCAATAACCATAAAATCAAACTCTTGAATCAAAAGTATCAATCTAATTAAACTTGGTTTGATATCCTTCTTTTCCATCAGATATTTAATAGCAGAGTGATCAGTGTGCATAACACATTTAGTCCCAATTAAATAAGATCTAAATTAGTCAAAAGCATACACCATAGCTAGTAACTGATTTTCAGTAAAAGTGTAGTTAATTTGAGCATCGTTAAGAGTTTTGCTAGCGTACTATATAACTTTAAAAATTTTATCATACCTTTGTCCAAGAACAGCTCCAATAGCATATTCACTAGCATCACACATCAGTTCAAATGGTTTCTCCCAGTTAGGTGAAATTGTTATAAGGGCTGTGATTAGCTTTTCTTTTAATAACTCAAAGGCATATAAACAGTCTTCAGTAAACTCAAATTTCTTGTCCTTTTTTAAAAGTTGGCATAAAGGTTTGGTAATTTTTGAAAAATCTTTTAGAAAACGCCTGTAAAAACCAACATGTCCAAGAAAACTTCTAACCTATCTTACATCAGTAGGAGGTGTTAATTTAGATATAACTTGAATTTTTGCAGGGTCAACTTACATACCATTTTCCAAAATTTTATGTCGTAACACTATTCCTTTTGCAACCATAAATTGACATTTCTACTAATTTAGAACTAAATTAGTTCTTTCGCATAACTCCAAAACTTTTTCAAGATAATTTAAGCATGCGAATTTAAGAACTTTTTCAAGATAATTTAAGCATGCGTCAATTGATGTTCCAAATACAGAGAAATCATCCATAAATACTTCTATTCCATCATCAATTAACTTAATAGATATAGACATCATACATCTCTGGAGTGTTGCAGGTGCATTATATAATCCAAAAGGTATTCTTTGAAAAGCAAAAGCTCTAAAAAGACTAGTAAATGTTGTCTTTTCTTGATCTTCAGGAGCAATAGGAATTTGATGGTAGCCGGTATATCCATCTAAAAAATAAAAATACTTGTGCCCAGCAATTTTATCCAATATTTGGTCTAGGAATGGTAAAGTGAAGTGATTTTTCCTAGTTGAAGTGTTCAATTTTCTATAACCAATGCAAATACGCCACCCAATAACTTGTCTGATAGGTATTAATTCATTATTCTCTTGTGCTTCAGCAGTCACCCCTCCTCTCTTAGGAACACAATGAATTGGACTTACCCAAGCACTGTGTGAAATTTAATAAATAATTCCAGTGTCCAACCATTTCAAAATTTCCTTAAAATTTCCCATTTCAAAATTTCCTTTTTGACTACTTCTTTCATCATTGAGTTCAATCTCCTTTGTGGATCAACTCTTGGTTTATATTGTTCATCCAGTGTAATTCTATGCATATAGATTGAAGGACTGATTCCTTCAATATCAGTTAAGGTCCAACCAAAAGCTTTCTTATATCTTTTTAATGTATCCAAAAATCTTTGCTCTTGCAAATAATTTAACTCTGAATATATAATAACAGGTAATGTAAATGAATTTCGCAGAAACACATACTTTAAGTGGTTAGGCAATGTTTTCAACTCAAGTTCAGGTGGTTTTATAATTGATTCAGGTGGATTCTTATCAGCATTTTTTGTAATATCTTAATATCTAGCATCTCAAAGCTTTCTTGAACATAATCTAATTCTTCATTTTCTATTTCATCCAAAATAACTTCATCTTTGTCTTCAAAATCTTTTTTTATTCAAAATATTCTTTAAAATGCTCGTTCAATAGATGTTCACTAATTTCCATGCGACAACATTCATTGTCTCTTTCAACAGTAGGGTATTTCATAGATTTCGTAATGTTAAAAGTCACTTCTTGATCGTTAAATCTCATAGTTAATTCTCTCTTTTGAACATCTGTCATAGCTCTTCCAATAGCTAAGAAAGATCTCGTTAAAATTATAGATATTTCTTTATCTTCCTCCATATCTAAAACAATAAAATCCACAGGAAAGATAAAAATATCAGCTTTTTCTAACACATCTTCTATAACTCCCTTAGGATAAGTAACTGAATGATCCGCTAACTGAAGAGTTACAGAAGTAGGTGCTTCTCCTAATCCTAATTTTTGAAAATTGATAGAGGCATAAGATTAATGCTGGCTCCCAAATCACATAAAGTTCTTCCATAAAATCTTTCACCGATATCACACGGTATAGTGAAACTACTTGGATCTTTTAATTTTTTAGGAAGCTTTTTCTAAATAATTGCACTACACTCTTTGCTAAGTGCAACAGTCTCATTATCAGTGAACTTCCTTTTCTTGTTCAAAATATCTTTCATAAATTTCACATAATTGGGCATTTGCTCTCAAGCTTCTATGAAAAGAATATTTACCGTTAATTTCTTAAGAATTCTTATAAACTTGGAAAATTATTTATCCTTTTTGTGTAGTTTCAATCTTTGAGGAAACGGTGGTGGAGGTTTCTCCACAATAATTTTCATTGGTGTAAGTGGATATTCTAAATCTGAGTATTCATGATCTTTTTTTTTTTCTGAATCCACTTTCTCTTTTTCAGTTTTTCATTTCTTTCTGCACTATTGTTTCCAATTCTTTTCCACTTTATAATTGTATCGCTTTTATCTGTTCTTTTCCTTGATCTTTAGGATTTAATTCCAAAGTACTAGAAAAAGTTCCCAATGTTTGGTTACTAAGCGTAGTAGCGATATGCCCCAATTTGTTTTCAATATTCTTGATAGCAGTTCCTTGATTTTGTAGCTGGTTTCCTTAAATTTATAATTGATTTCCATGATTTTGCAGTTGTTGACCCATGTTCAGTATCAGCTCTTCCATAGACAACTTCTTTTCCTTTCAATTGTTAACATTTCCTTGGTTGAATGAATTTTCCAATGTGTTTACTGGGTTGTTTGCCCATTGTTGATTTGTAGAAGAATTGTTATTCCAATTAAAGTTAGGACGACTCTTCTAACCTAGGTTATAATAGTTCGAATAAGGATTTTTGGGTCTATTGTTAATAACATTTAGAGTCTCATAAGAAGGTTGAACATCCACAAATTGCCCAGATGAATTCTCTTCCATCATAGTGGGTGTTAGAGAATAATTCCTTCCATAATGATCTAATTTCTTTGATATTGCAGCAATCTGCATAGCTAACATAGATATTGCATCAGAATCGTGGATACTAGCTACTCTTTTAGGATTTATACTTTCAGAGGGCCATTAATAATTATTGGTAGCCATCTGTTCTATTAACGAATACGCCTCATCAAAAGGTCTTGACATTAAAGAACCACGTGCCGCAACATCTACAATCGATCTAAGAGATCCCACTAATCCATTGTAAAAAGTTTGAATTATCAACCAATCTGATAACGAATGATGTGGGCACTTCCTAAGAAGATCTTTAAATCTCTCCCAAGCTTTATATATCGACTCTCCATCAATCTGACAAAATGATGTTATGTCATTTCTAAGTTTA
>NW_018251872.1:0-9927 GCF_001263595.1 Phalaenopsis equestris | reverse complement strand
TGAAAAAGGAAAAATTCTAAGTCTAACAGCATCGTTCAAAACTCTGTCATATTTAAAGGTAGCACAAAGTTCTAAAAAACTAGAGAGGTGTAAATTAGGATCTTCATTTGGTGTACCTCCAAATTGATTATTTTGTACCATTTAGAAAATAAATGGTTTGAGCTCAAATGAATTAGTAGCTACATCAGGATTTTGGATAGATATGTGAATTTCATCTGCTGTAGGATTTGCATAATCTTATAGAGGTCTCAGTTGATGTTCATTTTCTATTCCTTGATTGTTCATATTGTTTTCCATTGTGTTAGGATTTCTAAGTTCTTTTCTTAGTTTCCTAATTCTCCTAATAGTGCGTTCTAATTCTGAATCGTAGGGTATAAGATTTTTAGGTTCAAATTTACGCATACAATTGTAATCAGTACACAGAAAATAGTTAACTAAATATGAAAATAAGTTGCAATTCAAGTAAAAATTTTCTAATAGTCTTAATTTGTCCATTACTCTAATTATGATTCTTTTAATCTAACTTTTACTCCCCGGTAACGGCGCCAAAAACTTGAAAGCGACTTTATATATGCGCAAAAAAACAAGAATTTGATATTGCTGCTAGGCTGCTAGGAGATTTAAATCCCCGACAACGGCGCCAAAAACTTGACAACAGTTATGGATTTGATGAAGATGTGTATAAAATATTTAATATTTGCAAAGTCACACTTATCGCCGCAAGTATACGCATCGCTCAAGTAATCCAGGGCTCTAATGGAGTCTTGAATATTGATCCCACAGGGTGTAATATTAGAGGCTGCAAACATAAGATTTAGAAAATTAATACTTAATCACAACAACATAGTTCAAATTGCATATTTGTCACTAATAGGCAATTAAAATAAAAATGTAATTTTAATAAACTCTCAATCAACTAATTCTACTAATAAAGTTTCTAATGTGAAGCTCAATATATAAGAAAGCATCCTTCTCCTTGTCAAGAAATTTAAGTGAATAGATAAATTGAATCGGTTCAAACTGTATTGTGTCAAATAAGAGCATACCTATTCATTACCCTTTGGACCAGGCATAAAGAACATTGGCTTATCCTATGCTTGGTTATTGAATTTGCGGCTATGCTGGGAGGATACTAGCTCTTACTTTGGAGCTCCCACGTTTCCCTCGCCTGAGGGCTAACATGTACACTTCAGCACCCAAACGATACACCAAATTATGGATTTTAGTTTCTCACTCTAAAATCTCCAATTCTACTCCCGATAATTTTTACTTCCCTATTTATTTGCACCTAACTTTTAAGGACTTTGACCTCCCTAACTCTTGGATGTAATCCTCACTTTAGTTGTAAAACTTAACATATTTTAACAAATTAATTGGCCAGATTGAAAGTAAATTAAGATTAAAGTGAAAAGATCATCACAACTTCTTTAACATTCTCACAGAACAACCAATTCAAATTACCATTTCACAAAATCTCAAGACAAGGAGAAAGACCGAGAAAACTACTCAGAACTCATGGAGAAGAAACGACAAAACTTAGATTTCATATCTAAAACAAAAGTCATACAAATTACAATAAGTAAATACAAATTATCTCGAATTCCTCCCCAAGTAACTCCTCGAAGTTCCTCTGAATCTCTTCCTTTCTTTACAGCACATAGAATTCTTGTTCAAAGCGGCAAGGAGGAAGAAATCTCTCACTTTCCTTCCACTTTTACAATCTCTCGAAGAATTACTCACAATAGCTAACCCTAAATTACACTCTTCTGGACACCCATAGACCTCTCGACACTCTCTAAACACTCTGGACTCCCTTTTTCGGTCTCCAAAATGTTTCTCTTAAAGTTGTAAAAAAGTTTTCAAGAGTTGCCTAAGCGTCCCTTCAAAAATCGTCCACATTCAATGCATCTATTGAGAGAATCGCAGTTCTCGCCATCGACGGACTCGATGGCTCCGTCGGCGGCCTTCTATAATATTTAATTCTAGATTCTTGAAAAAAACCCGCAGTCAGCGGCGTCGAGGGCGTCGTCGGCGCCCAAGGTCAGATCTTCTTATTTTGGTCCTTTTTGCTCCAAATTAGCTCCTTTTTGCATCTTTTTTGCTTCAATGACCGTAATTCGACATACCTACAAAAAAACATCAAAAATACATTTCTTTAAAGTGCAATAACATCTAAATCAGCGTAAAATAGGTATGAAAATCTCAAAATATTTTTCTTTGAACACTCATACCATCAAATTTAGAGCTGGATTTGAAGATCTCGAGGTCATCCTCTAGAAAGCCTCGTTTGTAGTGATGAAGATCACCGCACCAGAAATACAGGAACCGTTTGTAGAATTTAGCCTGAACTGCCTTCAAGGCTTACCTGCCTGCAAGAAATCTAAAACTACTACAACCATGGCACCCGCTAAACCTACTATCCCTATTATTGCTAAGAGGAAAGAAGTAAGGATTATTGAGGATCCGACTGAGGGATTAATTGTACCACCACCCGTGTTTGAAATCGGATGAAGTTCGAGGACTGTACCACTGACCCGAAATCAAAAGAGGAACCGCAACAGAAGAGTTCGGTGGGCCATCAAAGCCTAGGCTCCAAAGGAGACACCCATTGAGGAGGATCCTCATCAAGATGATGAAGTGTTACCAAAAATGTATCCACTCCTATGAGGGAGTAGATTCCATTCACTGACAGATACCGATGGATATGAGAGTATCCGGAGAATCGCCACTGCCTTACCACCTCTTAATGGACATGGTGAGGAGAGAAAGAAGTTCACTCATATCACTCGATTTAGTGCAATTTTCAAAAAGCTAGCATCCTTAGAAGGATGTTCAGTTAACGAGTTACTTAAACAAGTGGGAGATGCAATTTCCCCTTGCATGAAAAAGGAAATTTTGAAGGGCTTCAAATTTGCCAGACAGTCCCACAAGACAACTGGTGTGCCACCTACTCGTATCCCCCTTTGGTTCCGTTTAGAGAACATAATTGATATCGCAGTGATTACTACTGATCATACCACCACGAGGACCGCAGGCTGTCGACCGGTTAAGTCGAGACCGGGTCCAAAAATCTTACCCGTCACCCATTATGGAGATATTTCTAAAATCCCAAAGGCAAAGAGAAGACGATTACCTGACACTGTAGCCGGTCTACACCACAGGGAGCATACTTTCCCTTAACATATTGATGTTTCTACTAAGACACTCCGTCCCGAGACATCATCGTCGCCACGTTGAAAAAGAAAAAGGTATGGGTACCCAAGGTCGCTGCATCGATACAGTCCAGTGAGCCCGCGGGACTAGTACGGGAAATGAAATCAGGGTTTGAAATATCTGACATCATCGCAACAATAGCCGACGAGATGAAGGAGCAAGTAGAGGATGTCCATCAGGGTCCTCCAGATCTTAAAGAAATCAAGGAATCAAAAATTGAAGAGAAAGTTGAAAATCTCATAGTCAAGATTTCTGAGTTAGCTCGAGAGCACGGAGTTTCCGTCGATAGTAATGGCGAATATTTTGATTGCAAAGATTACTTTGAGGAAGATTTCATGGATGTCCATGTAATTGAAAAAAGAGCCGCCACATCTGTGGGAGAGGCTCAACCTCACACCGAGAAGAACGCCGTAGAAGAGCTGCATAGGGCATAGGGTTGTCCTCCTAAGGGGTGAGCAAGTCAGTCTACTAGAAAAAAGAATAGAAGAGATGACTGCAGCCATGACCACCATGGCCACTATTCAGGGGCAATCACAAGCACCGCAGTTGGCTTTTCCAGAGATCAGTCAGCCAAAAATCATACACATCATAGATGAAAGAAGAGAGGTTGCTTCAGCAAACAAATACGAGCAACATAGAAAGAATTCTTCATCAGGTGCTATACCAGAAAAAGAATTCAAGAAAATTTTTGAACAAGTACGGGACACCTTAACCCAATCTAAAGGTGGTGCATTGGTCTAAGGGATAGACCTTACCCGGAGGAATTCGATGTAGTGCCTTTCCCTAAGGGTTTTGTGGCCCCAAACTTTAGGATTTTTTATGGGACTGGAAATCCCAAATAGCATATAGCACATTTTTGAGCTAGCTGTGGCAACACGAGAAATAGTGAAGCTCTACTCTTCCAGCAGTTCGTCAGCAGCTTGTCAGAAATTGCTTTCGAGCGGTAGCTGACTTGCCCAACGGTTCAGTTAAAACATTTTCCGAGTTGGAATAGATATTTGCTAAAAGATTTGTTGGAGCACATCATCATGTGTCTATTAGAGAGCTAATGATGGAAAAACAAAAGCCTAGTGAAACTTTGGTGGACTATATTTTGAGGTGGAGAAACCTTAGCATAAAATGTGAACTTCAGCTACAGGTACATCATGCGATTGAAATTCTCCATAAGAGCATTCATGGGCCAGTAGCTTTCATGCTTAAGGGACTCACCATCAAATCCTTCGAGAAGCTACTCAGTAGAGCGAGCAGTCTTCAAGAAAAAATCAAGCAGATGGAGCCACACGAAAAGGCTAAGGTGAACAGAGGGTTCAAAATGAAATCAGAAGTAGAAAGAGGTGGAACCACCCATCGACAAAGAAAAGCAGCCGATGAAGATATATGCATAAGAGGCTCGCGAGTCTTCGTCATAGTATGCTCAGAAACAAAGTAGTCAATTCAAATAGCGACCGCCTCAAGAGGGATCACCTCGAACAGGGGATAATAAAATGTCCCTGTCAGAACACGTAAAATGGTGTATTCTTTCGAAGATGAAGTTATACCTAAAATATCCAGAATCCTAATGAAGAAGCTGGAATTGAGACTACCAAACCAGAAGAAGCCCGAAGAGGTGGGTAGGAGAAATGAACCAAATTATTGCCCATACCACCATTGCTCTGACACACTATAGAGGGATGCTTCATCTTTTGAGAGGAACCTTAGAGGAACCTTAAAAAGGGAACATAACAATCCCGAAAGAATATTTAAGAGAACCTGAAAAAGGTTCCATAAATATGACTTCGGCTGAGCCAATCTCCTCAATCGATCCGTATATTAGAATAGATGGATGGAGTATAACATGGGACAAACTCAAAAGGGTCCTCAATCAAATACAGGATTCATCAAAAAAATCTTCTGTATATACTAGAGAAGAAGGATAGAATGAGGTTTGGAGTTGATCATCTAAGAAAATACTAAACAAGAACCAGTCTGCATCAAAACAAGCCTCCATTCTGAGTCTGCAGCATACAAAGCCTGAGATGAAGGTTTCGTCAGGAGATCCGTCATTGTCAAGGACAAATAAGAAGAAGAGAAGCGTCACTACAAAGATTGATAACACGAGGGGTAGGATAGGGGATGCCTCTTCCAGATTAGTTGTCTCAGATTCGAGGAAGAAAATCCTCAAACCCTCAACTTTGTATGATTATCTTTTTGTCCCTTTGGGGTCTTATGAATATAATGATTGTGATTTTTGCTACGTTTTAACTATTTTTTGTGATAACGTATATGATTATGATCAATCTAACTTCAATCTTGATCCTCAAATCGTACTCGAGTCTGATGAAATTGTTGTCAAGTCCAAAGAAGACATCAATGATACTGTTTACAACAACACCGATAACGAGGAGCCAATTCTCGAGCATCACGGTACACCGCTTATCATCAACTTAGATCTTTCAGCTGAAGAGGACGAGAGACCGAAAGATTCAACAATGATATCTCAAGAAGAATAAATCACAGAAGTTAACATAAGGAGCGAAAAAGTGTTACCACCAAGAACAGCTCTGACAGACAAAGGAAAACAGATAATGACTCGAGAGGAGATACCCCTACCTCCACCAGTGAAAGAACCACATAATCAAGACAAAATGAAAGGATTATACAAAGTAAACTACAACGTGATAGCTCATAGTCTTAGGAAGTTGCTTGCCCGATTAAGCATCTACGACACTCTGATCCTGTCAAAGGAGATGAGAGAGTCTCTGGTTACAGCTTTGCTTGACCGAAAAATTTGCTTAGCTCAGTTGGCCAGCATATCCTCGGATGAATTTTATTTTTTGAAAGAACAGCCAGGGGTAACCTTCAAAGACAAAGACTTACTGCTCGGTACCAACGACCACAATCATCCACTCTACATCTCCGTCAACATCTGCAAACTTGTGTTGTCCAGAGTTTTAGTAGATCCTGGAGCATCTCTTAACTTGATGAGCTTACGAACATTGGCCTATTTGGATATTGAAGCTCAAAAGCTTACGGCCGATAAAATGATGTTAAGTGGATTCAATCAAAAGGGAGAAAGAGCCCTTGGATCAATTACATTACTTATGAAGGTTGAAGAACTCATGATAACGACTAAATTTCATATCATTGATGCCAAGACCTCTTTTAACACTCTGCTGGGTCGGATTCATGAACACAATATGGTTCCAAAATCTCTACACCAATGCATCCAATGCATCAAATACTCCAATGCATCAAATACTGCAAAGATGGTCAAGAAAGTTGCATCAAAGGCAACCTACAACCATTTTCAGTGCATGAAGTTGGTATCCATGAAGATGCTCCCTACTATGCACTTTCAAAGAAGACTGTCTTCTCTCGTAAAGTTCTCACAAATAAAGATGAAGATTCAAAATAGTTACAAAGAGGAGGCCATTCAAGTCCACTTCAGCAATCTTCCACCACTCCCTTACAACGAGTTCGTGAAGGTTTGTTTAGTTCGCGCACCCGAGGTCGACGCCGGGGACGTGGACAAGGAAGGATCAATTTAATTGTTGAAAGGACTAGGCCAACCATCAACGTTGGTGATGAAGACAGTTTTGAGGATGAGATAATGTTGACAAGACGAAAGACACCTCAGTACGAGATATCCATAGAAGATACAGAGAGAAGTGAATATGAAACAATGTATCATCGGATAAACCACTATGTGAATGATATGACCCTTACTCCGATTCTCCCTCAAAAAGTCGAGAGTTTAGAGGTCAAGGAAGTCCGTAGTTTTGGTACAAAGCCGATCAAATTTTACCGTGCTTCTACCTCTACTGAGCTTGAAAAACATGTAAATTTGGATGATGATCCTAATGAATTAATGGAATTGCCTTTTGGTTACTTCTCACTTTCTGTTCAAAAGTTAATTCAACATGGACACTTACCAAAACAAATACCAAAAGATAAATTTCAAATTTTAAAAAAATTATGGAATGGTAAAAGTCGAACTCTAAATTCAAAAGAGGGTCTCACATTTGGTACAGTCAGATCAGTCGATGATTCTAAATTTTGCGTGATTGTTACTAGCGAGTTAGAAAAGGTTAGCCTCGATATAAAGAATGACTCTAATGATCAACCAATAGAAGATGCTCCCCAAAAATTTGAGGAGGAAATTAAATCTAACTTTGATTAATTGAAAGATATTAACCTCTGAACTGAAGAACAACCCTGACCTACATTTATAAGTTCTCTACTCAATGACGGAGAATCTTCAGAATTGATCAAACTATTAACAAAATTCAAAAATTACTTTGCATGAAGCTATGATGAAATGTCAGGACTGTCCGTAGAAGTTTCAGTCCATAAACTTGGGGTGGACAAGAATATAACTCTAGTAAAACAAGCTCCCAGGAGAATGTGTCTCGAAATAGAGCAACAATTCATCGCCGAGGTGAAGAAATTAATAGATGCCAACTTTATAAAAGAAGAGCAATACCCCACATGGTTGGCTAACACTGTATCTGTTAAAAAGAAAAATGGATAGATCTGTGTTTGTGTCGACTTCAAAGAATTGAATAAAGCATGTCCAAAGATGAATTTCCACTACCCATACCAGAGAAGATAGAGAAGAGAGTGGATATCGCTTCAATACATGAAATTTTCTCCTTCATGAACGGATCGTCGGGATACAACCAAATCAAGATGGCTCATGAGGATGCAACACTTACAACCTTCAGAATACAGATTGGAATTTTCTGCTACACAGTGATGTCATTCGGCCTAAAGAATGTTGGAGCAACATATCAGCGCACAATGATAAAGATTTTTGATGACCTCATTTACAACCAAGTAGAATGCTACGTGGATGATTTGGTCATCAAAAGTAAACTAAAAATAGACTATTTGTAAGATTTGAGGATCGTGTTCGAAGAGTTACAACAATATGACCTTAAAATGAATCCCTTAAAGTGCGCCTTCGGCGTTACTTCCGGAAATTTCTGGGATTCGTTGTCCGTCACCGGGAAATCGAGATCGACCCAGATAAAATTAAAGCTATCTTGGAAATGCCTGCTCCTAAAACCTAAAAAATAACTACGTTCCTTCTAGGGGAGGTTTGCATATCTGAGATGCTTTATTTATATACTCTCAAGTAGGTGTCAGCCTTTCTCGGCATTAATTAAAAAGGATGCCAAATTCGTTTGGGAAGAGAAATGTCAGCGGGCCTTTAAAGATGTTAAACAATATCTAATGACACCTCCTATCTTAGCAGCCCCTATCCTAAGGAAATCTTTGATACTTTATATCATGGACTTAGACGACTCTCTTGGACCCCTCTTAGCCCAAGTCAATGATTAGGGTAAAGAAAATGTAGTCTACTACTTGAGTCATCATCTAATATCAACAGAGATAAGGTATCCACAAATTGAGATGCATTGTCTGGCATTGATTTTCACTGCCCAAAAACTTAGACATTACATGCTTTCTCATAAGATTACCCTAATCTCAAAAGTTAATCTATTGTAATATCTGATGACCCGACCAACTCTTTCCGGACGTCTAGCAAGATGGTCAATGATCTTATTGCAATTTGATTTAAATTTTGTTCCCCTCCATGCTATCAAGGGATAGAGACTAGCAGACTTTCTCACTGCACACCCACTACCAGTTGGGTTCTCTCTCAACAACGAGTTATCAGACGAGCAAATACTATAAATGGAATTTTTTTGATGCGCAACGCAAGGAAATGTACTTCGATGGTGCTTCGTTAGCCAGAAAAGAAAAAGAATCATACATAGTTATACCAGGCAAAGCAGAGATCAGTTTAGGGATCAGTTTGATCTTTATCATGCCAAATAAGGGTATGTTGAGGTTCTCGTACCAACTGACAGAGCCATGCACCAACAATGAAGCAGAATATGAAGCTTTAATCACCAGATTGTATATAACAATCTCAATGGATATAACAAACATTGCCATCTATGGAAACTCCCAACTCGCCATCCACCAAGTCGTCGGACAAGACAAAATTTTTAAACCAAGGTTAGCAAAATACCAACAGTACACAATAAAGCTGCTGGAGAAAATTCCCGATGTCACTTTCTACCAAATTTCTAGGGGATATAATGCCCATGCAGCCACTCTAGAAAAACATGCCAAGGAGACGGCATGTCCCCGGAGGATTCTATTGAAACAAAACTGCAAGAAAAACAAGTCTTATCTCCGATCAACCTTGAAACTCTACAGAAGCTCGGAAAAGAAGAAGCAATAAATATAGTTGCAGACATCAATGAGGATTGCCGCAAGCTGTTAATGGAATATTTACATGCTGGAAAGCTGCCAGAAGACAAGTTTGAAGCACACCATATCACAAGAAGGGCTATGTCTTACGCCCTGATGGGAAACATTCTATACAGAAGATCAGTCAATCGTATATGGCTAAGGTGTTTGAGCAAAGCCGAAGCACAGAATATTGTCAAAGAAGCACATGTCAGATTGTGTTGCACTCACCAGTTACAGCTGAAAATGAAAATGAAGATCAAAAGAATTGGGTATTATTGGCCAGCAATGATGTCTGACTTCATTGATATAGCCAAAAAATTTCACCAATGCCAAGTGCATGGGGTGGTCTTACACCAGCCTCCAAATGTGCTACACCCAATTGTTGCCTCATGGCCATTCAAGAGTTGGGGTACGAACATAATAAGTCTGATAAACCTTCCATCTTCCAAAGGACACAAGTTTATACTT
>NW_018251871.1:59451-69583 GCF_001263595.1 Phalaenopsis equestris | reverse complement strand
TGAGGAAGATGCTTCCAGTAACTTGCCTCTTATTGTGGTGACTAATTTTATTTGGTGTTTGATTCAAAACAAATAAACTTATGCTTCGTTTTGTCTCTTATGTAAAGATGAGAAGAAGGAGAACTGTGAATGGGAGAAAACGGTTCTGAAGAGAAGACTATCTGAATCGGCAATTGAAATTGAGAGACAGGTTGGTGAAATACAAAATCTATTCGTTATGGAAAAATAATAATAATAATAATTGACTTTTGAAATCCAAGTTGAAAACCTAACCCTTTGCTTTCCCCATTTTTTTTTTCTTACAGAGAATGAAATGCTTTCCATGAATTCAATGGTGAGAAATGTCTTACAATGAATTTTAATGTTTCTTCTTATTGCTTCCCCAACCAAAAATCTTGTAAATTTTCCCATTAATATGTATCACATATTGAGATTAAGTTTGAAAGGGCTGTAGCATCTTCTATGGAAAATATTCAGTAAATTATAAATATGCACTGTCAACAAAATGAATTCATTCTGCTTTCACCACACCTTCATTGCAGGTATAGTCTTGTGCTTACATCTGCAGGAAAGCAAGTTTAAGAGGGTTTTAGATGCGTTTGTACTGTTCTTTGTTATTCATTCGTTGAGCCAACTTTTGATATATTTCTCTTAATTGTTTGGTTGGGCAACATCTTTTGATCTACAATTTTATTTGGACTAAGCTTTATCCTTATTTATAATAGTGTCAGAAGAGTGATCTTTGGTGTTAGTTTGATACAGATCTATGTCCATGCTGCCATAAATTTAAATATGATAGTTAATTTGAGTGAATGAGAAGTAATCTTGGTAGAAAATGCTAATTAGGAAAATTTTGGGCATTTACATACATACCACACAATTCTTATGTATTTACATATCTAACACTAAAGTTTGATATTCACACTTATAAAAACTTGGTATATTTCATTTTTAAAAAAGATAGTGATATTGGTATGTTTGATTTAATGTTTAGGATTTGAGTGTATGAATGTAATTATGAATGCATAAGAATTGTGTGGCATTTGAAATTTTATGTGAAGATGTCAGAGCTCCCTTGCATTGGAACCTGGGCATGTTACAGTGTGAAGGATAATCTGCTTAACATATAGTTATTTAAGAAATTAAGTAAAAGTTGTAAATAGCATGAGAGTTTTGAAATTTATTTTTTATTATTTTTAAATATTCAAATTTATAACAAACATGCCATTTAAACACAAAAAACTTCAAAGAAGGCACCCGAAACTTTGTAAAATATATTACAATGCCATTTAGCCTCGTACATTTTATATTACTATTTAACAATTAATCAGAAGAAAATTTTTTAATTGAAAGCATGTTGATACCATTCCAATAATTCTTCATAATTCGATATGAATCTTAAGGCATCATATGAATAATCTCGAGGCAAGCTTTTATAGAGCTATGATTTTAGCAAACTTAAAATTAACTTGTTGGCTTGACGAGACGAACTCAATGATACTAATATTAATCTAATTTGAACCAAATTGAGCTTCAAAGAAATCATCACACCACTTTTGGAAGATTTATGTACAAGTATGGAAGGTCAAACAGATGTTGAATCCGTTCAAATCAAATGTCTTGATAAGAAGAATCTAACGAGCCCATGATCGCTCACTTTCAACTTGATTAATATACTCAAATGTCCATAAAAAACCGTCGATCGAAAGAAGCTCTCTGAGCCATCCGATCAAAGTAGATTCTCATCACTCTCATGAGAAGGGAGGTTAGTTTCAGGTTTGAGGAAGAGCTTAAAGTTTTGAGAAAGAACTGAAGTCTTGCATCGCTCCCACTGTCGTCGACCACCGCTGACCACTACCTACTGCCATTGACCACCACCTATCAGCTTCCGCTAATTGTTATCGGTTGTCGACCGCTCCTTGCAACAAGTTCATCCTCACGTCGACGTTGTAATTCAAAAGACTTTATAATACTTTCTTGCCTGTGAGACAAGAGATCTCTGTAATCATCAATTTATAGTAGATTTTTATAACTGGTCAAGTCCCTGTAATTTTTTTCCCTTTCTAGATTTTCCACGTGAAAACTTTCGATGACTCTATTGGTTATTTTCTTCTATCTAAGTGTGTTAAGTCTTCATGCAACACTAAAACAATAATCTATTACTGTTCCACCACGAATTTTCTATCAAGCATCACATATATTTAAAATGACTAAGGGTCTGTTTGGGGCAGCTGCAGCTTATCCAGCTTCTGCTGATAAGCAGCTTATCCTGATAATCCGCTGATGACCAGCTGATCCGGATAAGCTGTCCGGCTGTTTGATTAGTGTGTCTGGAAAACAGCTGATTCTGTAAAATTGACCATCCTGCCCCTATTTTGAATAAGTTGTTTAGTTGTTTGGTTAGTGTGTTTTGTAAACTACTTATTTGCAAATTTTTTTAGTTGAATGATTGATCTGTGTAGCAGAATGTTATTTTCTCAAATTTCAAGAAATGAAAATGCAAAAAATTTTAATAATATTTATATAACTTAAAAAAATTTTGATTACATCCAATAAGCACAGTGACATATACGAAAGTAAAGTACATATTCACACACTAATATGAATTATAATAAGACCCAAAAAAAAGAAGAAAATTACATGTTAAAATGACAAGGAAAAATGTGACAATATTGACTTTAAAATGTAAAATCACATCACAACGAACGTTGCCCGGTTCTGATACCTCAAAATCCCGAGCAAACCTGTCTGACTGGTGACAATATTGACTTTAAAATGTAAAATCACATCACAACGAACGTTGCCCGGTTCTGATACCTCAAAATCCCGAGCAAACCTGTCTGACTGGGGTGCGGTAGATACGGAAGAACTTGAACCATATGCGGTGGTCTCCCATTGTGGTATTGTCGAACTTCTAGCAGTTGTGTCCTATTGGGATATCGTAGAAAGAGTTGCACTGTCGGCCCACCTGAAGAATTTGCAGTCTTCCGGTCCTTGTCCCCACCGCGGGCACCTGTAAAACTGCCTCCCAAAACTATGGGTCTGGTGTGACGTGAATAGCAAGAACGGTAGTCCGCAACGACACATCACTTTTTCGGACTTTCCTAAATGTCTGGAACTCATCGTTCTGCAGTTATTAAAAATAAAATTCAGTCCAAAAATTGAGGAAATATAAAAAGTAAACTTACCCAAGTGTAGATGCATCGGTTGTCGATAACAAATTTATGTGGTTGTCCAAACTGCTCCACCGTTATCCACCATATAAGAGGTGACGTTATTAACCAACATAAAGCAATATACCCAATCCAAAACTAACATTAATAACTCTTAAATATGTCTGTCAATTATACATTTCTTAAACCAAAGAGAATCTTTTTGTCATTGAAACAGATAACTCATTGACAGTCCATGTTCCTGTAAATTATACATTTCTTAATCCAAAAATCAAGCTTTTTGCCACTGAAACAGAGAATTCTAATTTCAAAGGCGTGATTGACCATTTCACTAAGGAATTTCGGGCACTGAAATCAGAAACTCATTGCACATATCAGCCTCATCTATTTACAGAAATTGCGGACAAAAATATTTAAAAAAGCATTAGTTTGATTTCAAAAGAATCAAAATTGAAACCATCCATCTGAGGGAAAACAGGGAAAAAAACTTTCAGCTAACATTGAATCTAACAAACCCTAAATGGGCCATAAACAGAGCCACGACACATTAAAACCCAAAGATTTGCATTCAATATGTATGCTTTGAACAGAGACAGGTCGACAGAAGAGCAGAAGTGATGAACATGATATTGCATCACTATCATGTTCATTTCCATTGGAAAAAGCCCCATGAACTCACATATACACCCATAACTCACGTTTTTGGGCCATCGGAAGACACCAATATCAACAAAAGCTCCATACATAACCATACCATAGTAGCGGTTGCCATCCAAGCTACATACATAGCATGGGGTCATCCAAGCTACATATAGATTGCTTACAAATTTTAGATGCTTCCATTTAAAATTTGTGATTGTCCATGATGCTTCCATTTAAAAAAGCCTCAGGAACTCACAAATTGCTTTTAAGTGACCGTCCATGATGCTTCCAAATCAGTTTCCAAACAGTCCAAATGCTTCAAAAAATATCAAATACTGCCATTTGTAACAGCAATGTTACTAAAATTGAAATATCAAATGCTGTGATTTCAAAAAATTTTGAGAAAGGCAATGTTACTAAAAATATCAAATACTGTCATTTGTAACCATATCAAATTCTGATTCCACTTCATTCTGAGAATGTTAGATGAATGTTTGATAGAAAATGAAAGAATGTTCTTTCTTTCCTATATATTTACATATCTCACACCTAAACAATACTTTTTACATTTATGCCACCCAAATCTTTCATATCAAATAAAAAATGTCACCTTAAAAAGTGAGCACACCTTCTCATGCACAGGTAAAGTAGCCAAACATCTTAAAAAAAAATCCCACTGATACGATATGCCTTAAAATGACAACACCTCAATCATTTCTATCAATAAAAAACTTGGCAACAAGAATGATGACAAACACAGGAAATGTTGGGTTCAAAGGTACTTTGACCAAGCATCAATCCCTTCTCCTTGTTGATGCAACTAGTATTAGAAAAAATAACACATTTTAGGTTTTGTGTGGCATATAACACTTTGTATAGCAACTATACCCCATCATTTTTCAATCCAACTTACCAATGAGATGCTTGATAAGCTGTTTGGAGCCATAGTTTTTATCAAAACTGGATTTTAGAGTGGGGAACCATCAAATGTGGTGCAAAAGAACAAATTTCATACAAACGAAGGACACAATGAGTTACATTAATGTTATTTGGGTTTACCCATGCACTCTCCAATTTGTAAACCATCATGAAAATAATTTTAAAACTACACAGATTCATCATCGACAAACAAGGACATCTAAAAATTCGTCATGTGCTGCCTTCAAACCAATATGTTTCATCTCAAGTATAACTGCTTACTAGAGCAGCTAAAAGGTTGAGAATTGTGGGAAAAAAGAAGAGTCAGTACTAATCTAGATAAGATTGAGATCATGAAATATACACAGATAACTGAAATTAAACAGTGTGCCCCAAGCAATTTGAAGCATGAAATATATAGCAACTTGGATGTTCAAACTCACGAACTCCTTAAAAATTCCCATTGTTAACATGCTTACCAAATTTCCAAATATTCCACTCAGCAAAAGCCCCATCAACTCACAATAAACACCCATAAATATTTTTCTCCCAACTGACATTATATAATTCCAGCATATTGAAAGGCAACCATTTCTAAACATGCTTAAACAGCAAACATACTTATGTATTTACAAATATAACACCCAAAGTTTGATATAACAGGTGATGTAAACAACCAAAAAGCAGTGAATGCAACAAAAATATTGAATCCAGAAAATAGACCAACTAACCATTAATTCACCATGTGATTCTTATGTATTAACATATCTAATACCTATATTAAATAATTGAAATAAACCTTAATGTAGAAGCCACGACATGTAAGCCAAGTTATTGTAAATGATCCTTCAATGATTCATCCCCTCTAACTACAAATACTCTTGCATATTAATTCAGTTAAAATGAATGGTTTCATGCCAACAAAATTGCATCAAAATATTCTATACAAAAAAACTGGCCGACATAGGTTTTGAAACCAATATATATGCTTTGAGAAAAATTGAATGCATTATTAATTTGTGTTGCTACCATCCCAAAGCAGATCCAAGAATTTTAAAACAAAATGCTTTTATGCATGGGTACATGCATCCCAACTGATACCATACTCTGAAGGAAAACAACTTACTAAAGCACATACAAGCATCCCAACTGATTCATCCAAATAAATTGAAGGAATCACCGACAAAAATAAATTAAGCTTAATTAATATAAACAATTATAAATGAGTTTATCTTTCTATTTGTTGATCACATCTTTGATGCACATTTTCTCCTCACTCATATTTAATCCAAAATTTAAACAATAGAAACAACTGAGAGACTATGTTCATGAAAGATAAAAATTCTCAAAATTTAGAAACCATAGTCTTGGAGTTGACAGTGTAGTACAACAAATATTGTTCGTAGTGCTTATGGTGTTAATGCCATGCTTTCATCTTGATATTGTTGAAACTCCACCGACACAATTCTATGAAAAGAGTCATTGCATCTAAACTATCACGTGGTCCTCCAATGAAAGAAGCATGAAGTATAATGGTTTATCTAATAGTATTACTTCATGTTTCCCCCGTTGTTACTGAGCATATATTCAGGAAAAATGTATGGAGAAGAAATCGCAGGGAACAGTAAAATGTATGGAGAAGAAATCGCAAGGATTCAGTAACATATCACAATCAATTATTCAGCAAAATATAAAGCAACTTTAATACCAAATGGAAGGGACAAAGCATTGCAGCAATAGCTTCTAGCGTCAACTAAATACCCTAAAAGAATCAAATCGCAGGGAACAGAGCATTGGATCAATATCTTCTAGACTCACAAAATACCCTTAACGAATCAATAACTTTGAATAGCATGGAGACCATACGAACAAAACACGAAAAAAAAAATTTCGGTTCATACGAATAAACACTATTCGAAGAAAGGTAGAGATGAGGAATGAAGAAGAAAACCCTCTGGATGCTTCAAACATATCACAATAACAGTGGATCTACATTTTTACCGGATCTACTTGCATATCCAAATCAGATCTAGGTTTTAGCCACCAAATACTTCCAAACAGATGGATCGAGTGAAATCTCTCGGCGAAATAGGGGAAAGGAGGGAGGAGCCGAGCGAGGAAAACGAGTTTTGTTACATGTGGAGCGACGGCGACGGGATCGACGCCGAATGTTCGAAGGAAGGTGTCGGCTGCGCGCTGAGGGTAGCGGAGTAAAAAAATGAAGCCCAAATGCGGATCGCGGGCCGCGGGTAGTGTCATACAAAAAAAATTGTTTCGAAAAATGCATGTAAAACACGATATCCAAACACTAGGGCGGTGTTTTTAAAAACACCACCGCACATTTAAGCTGCCCCAAACGGGTCCTAAGAATCTTCAAATCCTTTTTACTTTAACCTAACGATCAAATCAGCTACAAATTTAATTAATATTATGTGATGCTTAATGATAACCACATATCATTTTATTCCGAACTTCATAAATTCCTCGAATCTCTGACGCATACTCGTGCCTGCTTTCTCTCTCCATCTATTAAATCCCAAATTCCAATCGCAATCATGTAATCTTTGTCATAATTCATGAGCTCACTTTCCAACAACAATCGTACTCTTCTTAATTATAAACTAATCATAGACCTAACTCTTAATTAACAATCCTGACATCAATTAATTTATTTCTAACATTAACTATTCATTAATTAAAAATAATGAATATATATATTTAAGAATGGGCCGGGGTGTGAGATCCCCAACTCACTCTAATGGGCTCAACTCCCACCAAGTCTAGGGGGCGACAATTTGTGCAAATTATTCAAATACAATACCCTACACAAAAAGGGAATTGAAACCTGAGGTGACTTACTATTTTCAGAAAAGTTACTCTATCAACAGGTTATATATATATATATATATAACAAATCAGGAATTAGTTGTCATTGTGAGGGCACAAAATGTATTGATGACCTCATGATTTCAAAAGGGTCTTAAATCAACAACATTAGAGGAGAGGTTCCGAGAAGCTAATTTGTCCAAGCAATATTGTTAATTAATTAAGTTTTATTTAATTTTTTTATCCTAACAATCAATTGGCATTTGATTACTTTTGCGTGCCACTGCCCTCACGTGAGAGGCACGTGTGGCAAATGAGAGGTTAGTTACTAGTTAGTAAGAAAGATTAAGATGGACCCCATATAATACACATCTTGATAAATGTATATACCAATCCACAATTCTTTCGGGTTTACATATCTAGCACTTAATAACTTTCATATTTACATATATGACATTTTGGTGTTTTAAATTTATACGTGAAAGATATATTTATGTAATATTAAAGATTTGAATGTTATGTGTGTAAATATGAAAGTTTTAATCTGAGATATATAACTACATAAGAAAACATATAAAAATAGACTTTAATAAAATAATTATATGGGCTGCTGCCAATATAGCTATGATGGTCTTTGAAAAGATCACTAATCATGTGCATGTACTTTATTTACGTCAGTTACAATTTTATATTTAATCTATTTGATTATTAGTTGGAAGAATCTCATAATTAAAGCCTGCATTTACATATTCTTAAATTAATATTATATTAAAGGGGCCATAAAGCTTGACTAATTTGGCAGCTTAATGAAGTAAAAAGGCATGATTAATGCTAACATAACACTATTAAACTTTAATGGCATGCAGTTATTTTATTATTATTATCATTATTATAATTTTCTTCTCTTTTATCATTTCGGTATAGGATGATATTCAGCAGTCAAACTTTGCCAACAGGGTTGAATCATGCCAACTTTGCATTTGGAACACTCATCCACATTAAAGATCTTGTTAATTATCACAATAATCATTTGATTATTCAGCCGGATGATTCTTCCTGCCATCCATCTCATAATTGCTCTCTGCCCAAGTTTTGGCTAAAATAATTTGATTATTTATTAATGCTTTGCAAGGATGCTCTTAAAACTTGCGTCTTTTAAACTTTCTCTGTACTCTGTTAAGAGTTATAGTTAATATATAGAGCAGTGTACTCATGAACACACTCCGAGCGCTCAAAATCATGAAGCAATTAATATTATGTCCGGATTAAAGGATGGCGGGATGATCGTCGATCGCACCACTTGGCTTGCAGAATGGTGTGGTGCGATCTATGCCGTTATCCAGACACTCCGATGCTGTAGATAATATTTTCTCGAGAATCTAAGGGGTAAATTTATAAATCAAATTTGAGAGATCTCTCTCCCTCTCTCTCTCCCCTTTACCTCCCTTTCTCAGTCCTTCCCTCTACATACATCATTAATGTGGCTGCATGAATCTCTAGGGGATCCAATAGGTCACACGAAGAAAGTAGTAGGGGCACCAACACTCTATTTCTTGGGCGTGATTCACATGACAATTTATTATTCAATAATATATATATAATAATATATGCGCCCAAAGGTTTAGTAGCTTTCTTGACAGTTTTAAACAAAATAATTTGTTCACCTCGTGGGATCATCGTGCAGCCTTGCTGGCTTACTGGTCGAGCTCATGTGCACAATTATAAAAAAATTAAAAATTAAAAATTAAAAATTGTAAGCTCAGATTCTGTCAGAATCTTTAAAAAATGTGAAATTGTTATAGATGGTTTGAACCCAAAATCACCGACTCATGCCTGCCTGCATCTCCTTTTAGGATTACATATTTCATTTCAGATTAATATATAAATAAAACCATATATACTTCATTATTAAATATCCAATTTTTTTGATCATTTTGCCACCCTACGATTCTAGTCGATCAAATTCAATGCTTAATTCTCACATAATTATAAATACATAATACTCATGCTGAGGGACTCATACAATTTGGTAGGAATCAAACCTAACAAATTACCAAAAATGTCCTAGTGCCACACAACGCGCATCGTGCATCGATTATGCAGCCCATAGGAAAAGTATTGTCGTGATTCTCGAGAGAATATTAGGTACGTAATCCACAAGCATGCGGACTCCTTACACGACAGTATTGCATGCTGTTATACACATGAGTACACAGTGTAGAACACTGTTGTACAAGAAGTCCGCATGAATACGGACTTCGTACCTAATATTTTTATGCAATCAGATAACAAAATTGCATCATAGGGCCACCACGAAAGAGGTTATAACCATGTCGCCTGAATCAGTGTTGCTGGCTCTAGAGAGATATACACATTTTAATACGGCTTCATCTTAGTTTTAAGGAGTTCATGAATAAAATTCAATTATTAATTAACCAGCGCAGGTTAGAGCCATGTAAGAAATAATTTATATATATAGAAGAAAAGTAATATTTAATTCTCAATTGAGTTATGCAACCTTATATTTGATAGCTTTGGATTCCTTTAATATATATATATATATATATATATAT
>NW_018251871.1:56241-57556 GCF_001263595.1 Phalaenopsis equestris | reverse complement strand
TTTGGGATAGATACAGAATTTGAGGTAAAGTGCTCTTCTATTTAAACTATGAAAATTATGGGGTCAGTTTGACTTCATCTTTTTCAAAACTAAATTTTTTTAACGTCCTTCCGAAGCGGGCAACGGGATTCCAATTCCGATGACCGACAGCTTCTTACGGGCAAACTCCACACCAAAAATAGTGCCGACAGAGAGAAAAAGTGCAAGAGAGATAACATGGAAGAGAGAGTGGTGGAGAGAGGGAGAGAAAAAGAGAGAAAGATTGAGAATGCAGGGGAGAGGGGTGGAGAGTGATGGATATATAAATAGACAAAGAGGGAGAGAGAGACAGAGACAGAGAGAATGATTATGAGGTATAGAAGTGAGAGAGAGTGAGAAGGAGGGAGAGAAAGATATATATAAGTAGACACATAGGGAGAGGGAGAAAGAGGGAGAAAAAGGTAGAAAATGAGAGGGGGACAAAAGGAGGGAGAGAGAGAAATAGTTAGAGAGAAAGAGAGAGAATTAAAAAGAAGAGAGCGAGAGAAGACAACAAAGAGGGAGAGAGATTGAAAGATGACGGCAAGATGGAAGGAAGCGAGAGGAAGGGAGAGTGACAGAGGCAGACATAGAGAGTTGAAAGGCAGAGAGGGAGATAGTGGGAGATGGAGGGCGAGAGATGAAATGGAAAGAGAGTGAGAAAGAGAGAGAGAGAGTGTGTGTGTGTGTGGTGAGAGAAAGAGAAGAATAAAGATTAAGAAAGAGAGAGAAAATGATCGAGAGATAGAATATAGAGAATGAGAAGAAAGAGAAGAAAGATGCCATGTGAGAAAAAGAGAGATATATAGATGAGAGAGAGAGAGAGAGAAAGAAATAGTGAGAGCAAGAAGCACTAAGAGAGCATTAAATTGAAGAGAGAGCTACATAAGTAAGAGAAATTAGAGGGATAAATAAGAGAATGGAGACACAATTAAATTTAGAGATAAAGTGGGAAAGAGAAGGAGAGAGAGAACAAGAGGGGATAAAGAGGGATAGAGGTATAGAAAGAGAGGGGGAGAGAGAAGAGGCGAATAGAAAAAGAGAGGAAGCTAGGGAGAGAGAGAAGAAGAGAGAGAGAGGGTGGAGGAAGGAGACTGAGAAGGAGGGATAGATAGTGAAAGAGACAATTGAATGACTAAGAGAGAGGGGGAGAGGGGGGGAGGTAGAGTGAGAGAGAATAAAGAGAGAATAAACAGAGAATATCGAGAGGTATTGAGAGAGGGAGAAGCAGATAGACAGAGAAAGTAGAGAGAGAAGATTGAGAGGGAGGGAAGGGGAGATTGAGAGAAAGTGTGAG
>NW_018251871.1:50974-56077 GCF_001263595.1 Phalaenopsis equestris | reverse complement strand
AAATAGAGAGAGATGAAGGGAGAGAGGTATATAGTAAAAGAGAGAAAGTGATAGAGAGAGGGAGAGTAAAAGTGAGAGGCAAGCTGAGGAGAGGGTTGAGGAGAAAAGACGTAGGAAATCAAAGAGATAAAATGGAAGAAAAAGAAAAAAAGGAGAAGATAGAGAATAGAGAGTATGAGAAAGGGAAGCATAAGAGGGGGAGATTATTAAAGAGAGAGAAAAAGAAGAGAGAGAACGAGTGAGGGAGCAAGAGAGAGGAAAGACATGGATGAGAGAGGGAGGGTGAGTGAGATAAATAGAGCGAGAGAGAGAAAAAGTGAGAGAGCAAGAGTGAGGGAGGGAGAAAGGGAAGGAGGGTGTGGGTGATGAATAGGCCAAGTGGGAGAGGGAGGTAGGGAGAGATAAAGCGATGAGACTGAGAGAAAGAGAGAGATAGAGGGAGAGGGAGAGTGACATAAATAGAAGGAAAGAGAGAATGAGAAAGAGTGGGAGAGAATGATGGAGAATTAGAGGAGAGAGAAGATAGAGTGGGAGAGGTAGAGTGAAAGAGTGGGAGGGTGAGACAAATAAATGTTTGAGAGAAGAAAGTGAGAAAAAAAGGAGGGAAATAAAGAGAAGAAGGGAGATCGAGAGGGAGTGAAAGATGGACGTGGGGTGTGAGTTTTTGAGGGTTAGAATGGGGGAGAGATATAGATAGATAGAGAGAAAGAATATAGAGTGAGAGGGATAATAAGAGAGCGAAAGAGAGAGAAAGAGACTGTTAGAGAGGGATAGGGAAGAGAGAGACTGTAAGAGCGAGTAAAGGGGAGCAAACAAATAGATTCAAAGAATAAAAAAATAGAAAGAGGGGTGTGAGTGAAAGAGAAACTGAATAGATAGAGAGATACCTAAGAGTGATGGGGAGAGAAGATAGACCAAGAGAGAGAGTAAGAGAGAGGGAGAGGCAGGGAAAAAGAAAGAAACATTGAAAAAGAGAGAGAAAGAGAGAGGACAGATAAAGCAAGAGAGAATAGAGATAAGAGAGATAGGGAGAGAGGGAGGGATAAAAAGGTAAGGAGAGTGAAGGAGGGAAAGGGGGGTGAAGATAGGAAGGGAGAGAGAGAAGGATAAAGATAGAGTGATGAAACATGGGAGGGAAAGGGAGAGAAAGGACCAGAGAAAGGACGGAGAGAAAGGACTAAAGTGATGAAATTAGAAAGACAGAAGGAAAGGACGGCAGGAGAGAGAGAAAGAAAGTAAAAGAGGTAAAGAGAGCAAAAGGAAATGGGAGAGATAGAGAGTGATAGTGTGGAAGAGAGAGCTAGTGAGAAGTAGAAAGAGAAGAGATAGAGAGAGAAATTGAGACATAGTTGGAGAGGGAGAGGGATGGAGTAAAAGATAGAGAGAATAGAGAGAGATAGAAGAGAGAAAGTTAGTGAGAGAAGGGAAGAGAACAAAAATGAGAAAATAAAAAAAAGTGTAAAAGAAGAGGGAGTGTGGGAGAGGGAGAGAGAGATAAAGAGAGAAAGAAAGAAGAGAGTGGTAGTGAGGGAGGAAGAGAGACAAAATGCATGCGAGAGATAGGTGAGATAGTGGGGGAGGGAGAGAGGGGGGGAGAGAAAGAATGAATCAAGATAATGGAAGGGAGGGAGAGAGAGAGAGGGGCAAAAAGAGTGAGCGACAGATAAAAGAGTGAGATACCCTCCCTTTCTCTCCTTAACCCTCTCAATTCTTTCTAACCCCCTCTATCTCTCTCTATTTCTAATTCTCTTGCTCTCTTATCTATCACTCTTACTTCCCTCTCTCTCTCTTTGCTTATTCTTTCTCTTGCTTTATCACTCACTCACTTTTTCTAACCTTTCACTCTATTATTATATTGCTCTCTTCTCTCCCTCTTCTTATCTCTCTCAATAATTCTCACTTTCTCTTACGCTTCTTTCTCTCACTTTTTCCCTCCCTATTTCACTCCCTCCCTCTCTCTCACACACACATCTTTATCTCTCTTTCTCACACACTCTCTCTCACTCTCTTCCCTCACTCTCTCTTTTGTATTTATCTCTTGTTCTATCTTTCTCGCCCCTCTCTCTCGCTCAAGATAGAGAATATTGAGAGAGTGTGTGGGATGGAGGGTTGAGATAAAGAATAATCAGAGAGAGAGGGTGTGTTGGAGAGAGATAGTGAATGGAGAGAGAGAAGAGAAAAAAAGGAGAGAAATAGTGAGTAAATGGAGGGTTAGGTAGAGATTCATTGACAAAGAGAAAGAGTGAGTGAATAGAGATTGGTCATGGAGTCTCTTTCACTCCACTACTCCTCTCTGCAATCTCTTCTCTTTCTCTCACTCTCATTCTCTCCCTCTCTTTCTCAATCTCACTTTTTCTCCCTTTATCACTTTCTCACTCTCCCTTTATCCCTCTCTCTCAGTCACGTCTCTCTATCTCTCTCTACCACCCTCCCCCACTCTCTTTATCCCTCACCCTCTCCCTCTTCCTCTCATTCTCTCTCCTTCTCTTTTATCATTTCTTTCTTTCAGCTTCACTTTTACTCAATTTCTTTCTCTCTCTCTCACTTACTCTCCCTCACTTTCTCTTGCTCTCTCTCATCTCTCCGACCCCTCTCTCAGACTCTATACCTATCTCTCTCCCTTCCTAGCCACTGTACCTCTTTCTCCCTCACTCACACACACACTCTCTCTCCCTCCATCTTTTTATCTCTCTCTCCTCCTCTCTCACACACATATCTCTCTCCCTCCCTCAATCTCTCTTGCTCACTCTCTCTCCGCCCAGTCTCTTTCTCCCTCTCTGTCTCTTCCTCTCTCTTTCTCTCTCCCTCTCTCCATACTTATCTTATTCTCTCTATCTCATACTCTCTTCATTTCCCGCTATCATACTCTATATTTCTTCCCCTTTTTCTCCTCCCCTTTTCTCCGTCCCTCTCTCTCTCTCACTTCTTCTCTCGACCTCCCTCTATCTATCTCTCTCACCCTCTTGCGCACTGTATCTTTCTCACTCTCTCCATCTCTCTTATAATCTCTCTCTTACTCTTCTCTTTATTAGTCCTCTTTCTCATGCTTGCTCTTACAACTCCCTCCCCAACACTCTTTGTGTCTCACTTTCCTTCCCTCCCTCTTAATTTACCTCTTTCTATTTCTCTATCTCTATCTCATTCTCCCTCACTTTTATTATCTCTCTTACTCTATCTAATTTCTCTCTCAATTCCTATCACTCTATCACTCTCTCACTTGCTCTCTGTCTTGCTTCTGTCTTGCTTTCTCTCTCTCAGTTCCTATCCAACCGCCAATCACTCTCTTCCTATGTCCTCTTATCTCTACTCATTTTATTGCTCTCCTTTCCTTTCTTTTGTTCACCGAATCACCCTTGTTCTATGTTCACTCTCTCTATATTCTCTCTCTATTACTCTCTTGCACCCTTTGTCCCACTCCCACTCTCGCTCTCTTTCTCTCCCTTGTTAAACATCTCACTCACTCCCTCTATCTGTCTCTTTTCACCCATTCCCTCTCTTAATCTCTATCCTTATTTCTCCTTATATTGCTCTCTTCTCTTTCTCAAGATATTCCCTCTAGATTAGTCACTCTCTCATCACTCTACCCTCACCTATTTGCTCATTTTTTCCCACTTTCTCTCACACATCTCACTCTATTTCTCCCTCCTTCCCCCATTTCTCCTTCTCTCTTTTTATCTTTCACACATTCGCTATCTTTCTTGCTCTCTTTTGTTGTATCTTTTCTCGTTCTCTTCTCCTTCTATTTCTCTATCGCTCTTCGCTCTCTCTATCTATCTTCAATTTAACTCTCACTCTCACTCCCTCCCTCTTTCTCTCCATTTTCCCTCACTCCTTCTCTCTTTAGTTTCTTTCTTGATCATCCTCCTTCCACCTCCCTCATTCTGTCAATCTCAAACCTCTTTACACTTTCTCTCTCTCTCTCTCAATCTCTTTAACCCCCTTTCTCAATCTCTCTTGCCCTTTTTTAGTTGTTTTCCATTTCCTTTCCATTATTTCTCTCCCTCTCTCTTCCTCTTTGGCTCCCTGTATTTTTACTTTCTCCCTCCCTCTCTCTCTTTCACTTACTCTCCTCCTTAGTATTTCTCATTTCCTCTCTCTTCTCTCTCTCACTCTCCTCATATATTTCTCTCCCTTTCTCTCACTTCTTCTCTCCCTCTCTGCTCTCTATCCCACATTTCCTTCCTTTGTCATTCTCTCTCTCTCATTTTCTATCATTTCTCACTCATTATCTTCTCCTCCCTCTCTCTTGTTCCGTCTTTCCTTAAACACTCTTCTATTTTTATTTCTCTCTCCCTCTATTGCTACTTTCTATTGAATTTTACTTTCACTCTTACTCTCTTCCTCACTCTCTCTATCTTTTTCACTCAATATTCTCCCTCTCTCCTTCTGTCTCTCCCTCACTCGCTTCCTATCTCTCTCTCTCCATCTCACCCCATTCTCCAAATTTTTCTCTTCTCCTACCCTCTCTCCCTCAAGCTCATTCTCTCTTGCGCTTTTTTCACTCTCTTTTATCTGATTTCTCACTCACTAACTCTCCCTCTTTTAACTCTCCCTCTTTCCCTCTTTCACTCACTTTCTTCAAAAATATCTTTCACTCCCTCCCTCTTTCTCTCTATTTATTATCTCTCTTACTACCTTATGTTACTCCCTCCCCTATCACTCTTTCTCTCCCTCCGTCTCTCTCTCTATGGCCAACTCTCTCCCTCTCTTTAACTTCATCTCTCTTCCTCACTATTCCTTCAGACAATCTCCTATCTCTATTTCTCTCTCACTTTTCCTCCCTTTCTCACTTTCTCTCTCTTCAATTTCACACACTTTTAGTCCCTCCCTTTTTCTCTTTAATCCTCATGATACTCTCACAATTTCTTCTGCTCTCTCTCACTTTCCTTTCTCCCTCTCCCTCTCTCTTTCACTCATTGTCTTCCTCTCCCACTCACTCTTGCTCTTTCTTCCCCCACTCTCTCTTCTCTCTTATTTCTCTCATTCTCTCTCTTGTTGTTGATCATATTCTCTCTTCAATCTTTCTCACCTCCTCCAACTCTCTCTATTTCTCATTCTCTTGATCTCTCCTTTATCACTCTTACTTCACTCTATCATTGCTTA
>NW_018251871.1:43106-50964 GCF_001263595.1 Phalaenopsis equestris | reverse complement strand
CTTGCTTTATCGCTCACTCTCTTTTTCTCACCTTTCACTCTATCTTTGTGTTGCTTTCTTCTCTCCCTCCCTCTTATCTCTCCCTCTCACTATTTCTCACCTCCCTCCCTCTCTCACTCTCTATTCCCTCACTCTCTCTTTTATCTATATTTCTTTCTCATTCTATCTTTCTCGCCCCTCTCTCTCTCTCTCAAGATAAAGAATATTGAGAGAGTGTGTGGGATGGAGAGGGGTTGAGATGGAGAATAATGAGAGAGGGTGTGATGGAGAGAGATAGAGAATGGAGAGAGCGAGAGAGACGAGAGAGAGAGAAAGAAAGAGTGAGTAAAGGGAGAATTAGGTAGAGATTTATAGACAAAGCGAAAGGGTGAGTAAAAAAAGAAGGTTGTGGAGTGAGTGAGATAGAGTGAGAAAAAGAAAGAGATAGAATGTAAGAGTGATGTACAAAGAGAGAAGAGATAGATAAAGAGGGAGTGTGGGAATGAGCATAGAAAGAGAGAGAGTGAGAAGTTTAGAAAAAATAGCAAGGGTAGCGGAGTTTGAGAGAGGTGGAGAGAATTAAGGATGGGGAGAGAGTGATAAGAGAGCAAGAGGGATAGAGAAGAGAGAGCGTGAAACAGAGAGATAGAGAGAGTGAGAGGTAAGAGAGGGAGGAGAGAAAATGTGTATGAATTGAATAGGGTGAGACATAATTATATTGATGTACACTAAGAGAGGGTGAGAGGAATAGGGGAGAGTGGGAGATAAGAGAAAAGGAGGGTGAATCTATTAGAAGATTGAGAGAGAGAAATATGAAGAGGCAAGGAAAGAGAGAAAGTGAGAGAGAGAAGGAGAAAGAGGGAGTAATAAGGAGGGAGTGTGAGAAAAACGGGGAGAGTTGGAGAAAGCTAGAGAGAGAAAAGAGAGAAAACGGTGAGCTAGAAAAGGTGGAAGAAATAGTGAGAGATATGAGACATAGAAAGATGGAGAGAGCTAGAGAGAGTGAGAAAGAAATGGTGAGAGAGAAGAGAGAGGTAGTGAGAGAGAGGTAGATCTAGAGGGATAGTGTAGTGAGAGAGAAGAGAGAGGGAGTGAGAGAGAGGTAGATCTAGAGGGATAGTGTAAGAGATGGCGGGAGGGAGGGAGGGTTAGGGAGGAATGGAGAGTGAGAAAGCAAGAGAGGATGAGAGATTATAGAAGAGAATCGGAGTGAGAGTGAGTAATAGAGATGGGGAGAGAGTGAGAATATAGAGACGATAGGGAGATCAAGCGTGATGGAGAGAGGTATGAGTGGAAGAGAAAGTCAAAACAATTAAGAGGGGGGAGCGAGAGAGCGAAAGAGAGTGAGAGGAGCAAGAGATAATGATATGGAAGTGAGGGTGAGAGAATAGTATTGTGAGTAAGAAAAGGAGATATAAGAAGACTGAGGGAGAGTGAAAATAAGAAAGATATGAGAGAGGAAAGATAGCGATAGCGAGAGAAGAGAGAGTGAGAAGAGAGAGTAAAAGGGAGTGAGATAGGGAGGGGGAGGAAGAGCGCAAGAGAAAAAATGATGAAGGGAGAGATATTAAGAGAAATAAATAAGGATATAGAGCGAACGGGAGATGAAGAGAGGGAGAAAAAAATTGAGAGAAGAGAGATTGACATAGGAGGGTGAGAAAGAGCAAGAGTAATGAAGAGAGAGAAAAAAAGAGCATTGGAGGGATAGAGAAAAGAGAAAGAGATAGAGTGAGATAGGGGTGGATAGGAAAGGGGAGGGATAAAAGGAGAGAGAGGGTGGGAAGGATGGGAAGAGAGAAGAAAAAGGGAAGAGTGACAGAAGAAATAGAGAATGCGAGCAAGAAAGAGAGTGAGTGATAAATAATAAAAGATATAGGGAGAGCAAGAGAGAGATAAAGGGAGATAGAGATTGCAATAGAGAGTGAAAAAAAGAACTTGAGAGAGGTAGGAGCGATAAAAAGAGAGGGGAGAGGCGGCGAGTGAGGGAGAAAGGGCAAAAGAGATTGATTGAGAGATAAACAAGAGGGTGTGAGAGATATAGAGTTTTAAATAGAATGAGAGGGAGATTAAGAAGGAGAGCGAGGGAGAAAGATGAAGAGAGATAGAGTAAAAGAGAAGGAAGGGAGGGAAGGAGAGAGAGAAAGAGAAAGCAGCAAATAGGAAGATATAGGGAGAGTCATAGAGAGGGAGATAGAGATAGAGATGAAGAGGGAGAGAGGAGGCCTAACAATGGTAGAAAGATAAACTGGGAGTGAGAATGAGAGTGAAAAAGAAAGAGAGTGCATTAGAAAGGTGAAAAGATTAAGAGAGAGTGCAAGGATGTAGAGCAATAGAAAAATATTAAAGGAGGGAATAGAGATATTGTGTGTGTGTGTGAGAGAGAGAAAAAAAAAGGAGGGAAGGAGGGAGAGATAGAAATAGAAAAGTATGAGCTAGAGGGAAGAAGGGAGAGATAGAAATAGAAAAGTATGAGCTAGAGGGAAGAAAGGAGGGATAGAAATAGAAAAGTATGAGCTAGAGGGAAGGACGTAATAAGACAGAGAGGAAAGGGGGAGGAATGGATGGAGAGTAGACAAATAAGGAGGGTATGGGATAGAAAGGTTGATAGTACAAGAGATATAAAAAAAGAAATAGTGAGTACAAGAAAAAAAGAGAGAAATGAGAGCAAGAGAGATAGAGGAAGAGTAAAAGATAGGTTTGGAGAGGGAGAGAGTGAGCTGGAGAGAGTGAGAGAAAGAAACTTGATAGAGATTAGAGAGGGAGGAGATTGAGGGAGAGAGTGTGTGATAGAAATATATAGAGGGGCAAAGAAAGAAATAGTTGAATAAAGAATTAGACATAGTGAGAGTAAAAGAGAAAGAGGGAGAAAGAGGGTGGGAGAGTAATAGAGCAAGATTGTACGGAAGAGGGAGATTGATAGAGATCAAGATCATGTATTAGAGATGGGGGGAGAGAGAGAGAAAAAAGGAGTCTTAAGAAGAGATGGAGATGGAGGAAGGATGTGAGGGGGAGAGAGGGAGTGAGAAAAAGTGAGAGAGAGAGAGAGAGAATGAGGCTGATAGAAAAAGAGTGGGAGAGAGCAAAAGATAAGAGAAAGAGAGTTAGAGAGAATTAAAGAGATAAAGGGATGTAGAGAAGACAGTATGAGAAAGGTGAGAGAATATTGTGAGAAAGATAGATAGAGGGATATAGGGCAAGAGAGTGAGAGAGAGGGTGGGAGGGAGAAAGAGGGACGTTAATAAAGAAAGAGTGAGATATAAAGGGAGAGGAAGTGAGGGAGAAGGAGAGAGGGATAAAAGGAGAGAGAGAGAGAGAGGAAGTAGAGAGATAAGAGTTTGAGTGAGAGAGAGTGAAAGAAGAGAGGGGAGCAAGAGATAGAAAGAGCGAGAGAGAAAAAAGAAGCAAAAGTGATCTCGAGAGAGGATGAGATAGTGAATGAGATGGAGAGAGAGTGATGGTGAGGGAGTGAAGATAATAGAGATTGAGAGAAGAGAGAAATTTAGAGAGAGAGAGAAAGGGATAGGGAGAGAGAGTCTGGGAGGGAAAGACAAAGAGATAGCGGATGAGAGGAGGGTGTAGAGGGAAAAAGAAGATTGAGAGAGAAAAGAAAAGGGAGAAAAGAGAGTATAATAGAATAAGAAAATGAGACAGAAAAATAAAGAAGAGAGAATGAGAAAGATAGAGAGAGAATGAGAAAGGCAGAAAGGTAAAGAGTGTAGGGTAGAGAGAGAACGGGAAAGAGAAAGTGTGAAAAAGGATGATAGAGAGAGGGAGAGAGAAAAAAGATATATATAAGGGGAGATATAAGGAGATAAATATATACAATGGAAGGGAAATAAAGGGAGAGCGAGGCAAAGAGGTTGGGAATGGGAGAGAGAGGCTTGAATAGTGAACGAAAGAGCACAAGGAAGAGGAGGTCAGAGAGTGAGGGAGGGAATGAGCGATAGTGAGGGAGGAAGGGAGAGATTAAGAGAGTGAGGAAGAAGGCATGAAAGGAAAAGAGAGAATAGTGATAGGAAAGAGAGAGAAAATGAATGGTGAAAGTTAATGAGGTTGGAACAGAGAGGGATAGATCGCAAGAGAAAAAGAGCATGCATGAGATTGAGAGGAAAATAGATAAAGAGATTTTGAGAGAGAGAGAGAGAGAGAAAAGGTAGTGAGAGTTAAGGAAATAGTATAGATAAGGATGAATAAGAAGAAAATTAAGGAGAGAGGGAACTTGGGAGGGAGAGAGAGAAAAAGTGAGGGAGGATGAGAGAGTGAAGCGAGAAAAATTGTTGAGAGAGAAAATACTAATAGAGGGATTGATGAGAGAGATACCAAGGGAGAGAGGGAGAGAGAGTGAGTGTAAAAGCTAGAGAAAGAGATAGTTAAGTGATGAGATGGAGAGAGTGAGACTACAAGAGAGAGGTCGAGATTGGCAGTGAGAGATTGAGGGAGAGCAATATGGAAAAATAAGGGCCAGATGAGGAGAGAGTGAGATGGGTTGAGAAAGAATGAGATAAGAAAGGTGAGAGAGACCAAACAAAGAGAGGGAGGGTTAGAAAGTGAGAAAGAGATTGTGGAAGAGAGAGAGAAAGCTTGAGAGAGGGAGAGTGAGAGAGATAAAGACAGGGAGGGGAGACAAAGCGAGGAGGAGAATTAAGGAGAGAAGTATAGAGAGGGAGGGAGGGAGGGAGGGAGGGAGTGGGAGAGAGGGAGAGTGAAGTTGAGCATGTGAGATAGATCGAGCAGCATATTAACAGAAAGAGAGATAGAGAAGATAAGAGAGTGTGAGTGAGAGTAGAAAAGATAGAAAGACACGAAGATAATAAGGAGGTATGAGAGAAAGCTAGGAAGAGGGAAAAGTAAGGTCGAAGAGAGGATAAGGTAAAGAGAGGGGAGAGTGAAGAGAGATGGAAGTGAGAGAGAGGAATAGAGGGAGTTTAGATGAGAGAGAGAAAGCGATGGAGAGAATGGGAGTGAGAGAATAAGAGAAGAGAGAATGAGATAAGAATGGTGAGAGAGACCAAACAAAGAGAGGGAGGATCAGAAAGTGAGAAAGAGATTGTGGGAGAGAGAGAGAAAGCTTGAGAGAGGGAGAGTGAGAGAGATAAAGAGAGGGAGGGGAGACAAAACAAGGAAGAGAATTAAGGAGATCAGTATAGAGAGGGAGGGAGAGAGGGAGGGAGGCAGTGGGAGAGGGAGAGTGAAGGTGAGCATGTGAGATAGATCGAGCAACATATTAAGAGAAAGAGAGATAGAGAAAATAAGAGAGTGTGAGTGAGAGTAGAAGAGATAAGGAGAGAAGAGATAACAAGAATGTATGAGAGAAAGCTATGAAGAAGGAAAAGAGAAAGAGAGAAATTTGGGGATGGAGGTAGGGCGAGGTAGAGAGATGGAAGTGAGAGAGGAATAAAAGGAGTTTACGAGAGAGAGAAAGTGATGGAGACAATGGGAGTGAGAGAATAAGAGAAGAGAGAAGAGAAGGAGAGAAAGAAGAGAGCAATATGAGGGAGGGACAGGAAAATAAAGAGAGGAAGGGAGGTATGGAAGGGAAGAGAGATGCAAGTATGGAGGAAGTGAAAGAGGGTGGTAGAAAGAGGTAGGTAGAAGAGAATAGAAAGAAAGTGTGTGATGGTTTGAATGAGGAAAGAAAAAGAGATTATGAGGGAGAGGGAGAGCGAGAGAGAGAGAGATATAGACCGAGTGAGTAAGAGAGAGAGTACGGCTGAGGGAGAGAGAGAGCGAGTGAAAGAGAGGGAGAGAGTGTGTGATTAAGAGAGAAAGAGAGGTAGATAGAGTTGGTGATGAATTAAAAAAGTGAGATGAGAGAATTAAAGATTGTTTTCAAGAGATAGAAGGAGAGAGAGAAGTGAGAGAAGGGGAGAGATAGAGTGAGAGAGATTTATGTTTAGATTAATGAGTGGGAGAAAGAGAAAGAGATGGAGAGAGAAATAGCAAGAGAGAGAATAAAGAGAAGAGAGATAGAGTGAGAGGGAGAAAGAGCAAAAGAGGGAAGGAGGGAAGGAGGGAAGGAGGGAAGGAGGGAAGGAGGGAAGGAGGGAAGGAGGGAAGGAGGGAAGGAGGGAAGGAGGGAAGGAGGGAAGGAAGGAAGGAAGGAGGGAGAGAGAATGAGATGAAGATCTAGTAAATAAACAAGGAGGGAGGGTGCGGGAGAGGGCAGGAGAGAGTGAGGGAGAGGGCAAGAGAGAAAGAAAGAAAGAAAGGCTAGAAGAGGGATAAAATTAGAAAAAGAGGGCTAAGAGTGAGAGAGAGAAGAGAGAGAAGGGAGAGAGCACGCAAGAAAGAGAGCAAGAGAGACATAGAAGTGCATGAGATAGAGAGTGATAGCAAGTACCAGAGAGTGAGAGGGAGGTACAGAGAAGAGATATAGAAAGAGGGAGAGAGAAATTGAGGGAGACAAATAAAGAAAGATGTATGGAGGGAGGAGAGAGACAGAGGGAGAGAGTGCAAGAGTGGAGGGTACGAGAGAGAAAAAGTAAGAGAGAGAAGGTGGATAGAGTGAAAGTGATGAAGTGAGAGACAGGCGTGAGAGAGAGAGAGAAAGTGAGAAAAAGAAGAAAGAGAAGCTATAGAGAGATAAGTGAGACTGAGAATAAAGAGGACAGTGAGAGAAAGAGAGAGAGGAAGGAGAGGGATGAAGAGAGGGGAATAGAGAGCTAGAGAGAGGAAAAGAGAGCTAGAGAATATGAGGAAAAGAAAAGTTGGAGAGAGAGAAGAGAGAAAGAGCCAGATAAACTGAGAGAGAGAGGGCAAGCAAGTCAAATGATAAAGAAGGAGAGAGAGAACGAGAAAGAGGAAGAGCAAGAAAAAGGAGAGAGAGATAAAAGAAATAAGAGAGATAGAGGGAGGGCGGAGGAAGGGAGAAAGGGGTGAGAGAGAAAGAGAAAGAGGAAGTGAGAAAGGAGTGAGAAAGAAAATGAAAGAGAAAGTGAGAGTGAGAGACGATGAGGTAGGAAAGAAAGAGAGAGAGAGAGGATAAGATAGTAAATAAAAAAAGCGAAATAAAGAGAGGGGAAGAGGTGAGATAGAGAGAAGAGAGAAAGAGCGATTGAGGGTGTGATAAGGAAAGCAAGATAAAATACGAGAGTTACGAAAAAGAGAAGGAAATAGAGAGAGTGAGAGAGAGTGAGAGAGAGCAAGAAATAGTGGGAGGGAGAGAGATAAAGGGTGGGAGGTTGGTAGAGGGATAGAGAGACAATGAAAGGTATAAAATAGAGAGAGAGAGAGTGATAAAGGGAGGGAGAGAGTTAGAGATGAGAGAGAGAAAGAGAGAGAGAAAAGATAGTGAGGGAGAACCAGAAGGGAAGGGTGGCATAGTGAGAGAAAAATAGAAAAGGAGAGAGAAATAGAGTGTGTTAAATATGGTGTGAAAGTTAGAGTGGGAGAGAGGGTAAAAAAATGTGAGAGAAGATATAAAATAGAGAACAACAAAAGAGAGAGAATGAGAGAGTAAAAATTAGAGTAACAGATAGAAAATAGAGATAAGAAAGAAGTAAAGGAGATCAAAGCAAGAGAAAAATCAAGGGAAGGAAAGAGGGAGGGTTAGAGGGAGAAATAGTGACAAAGATAGATAGTTGGAAAAAGGCAGGGAGAGGGAGAGAGAGAGCGAGAGATAGGAAGGGAACATAGAGAGAAAAAGAGAGTGAGGGTGAGAAAAGGAGAGAGGAACAAGATAGTGGAGGAGAGGGCAGGGGGAGTGAAGAGAGAGAGAGAGAGAGCAGAAAAAAGAGCATGGGAGGAAGATAGATAGAGAGGAAGTTCCGACAGAGGTAGAGAAATAAAAGGAGGGAAGGAGGGAGGGAGGGATACAGTGGATGAGTGTGTGTGTGTGTGTGTGTGAGAGAGAGAGAGAGAGAGAGAAAAAAAGGTGGAG
>NW_018251871.1:29156-43079 GCF_001263595.1 Phalaenopsis equestris | reverse complement strand
AAAGATAGGTGAGAGAAGATATAGAGAGAGGTAGCAAGGGAGGGAGAAAAAGAGATAGGAAGAGTAGGAGACAAAAAGAGTGAGAGAGAGAAAAGAGAGAGCGAGAGAACATTATGAGAGATAGAAGAGAGAAAACAAGGTAGAGATAGGAGGGTCAGAAAAATAATAATGGAAGGATGCAAATATATTTAAAGAGAAAGAGAGAGAAAAGAGCTGAAGAGGGGAAGAGAGACATCGAGAGAGATAGAAATAAGCGAAAGCAATAACCAGAAAGAGAAGATGGAAAAGCTTGCTATTTTTTCACTCATTTTTTCTCACTTTCTCTTTTCACTCATCTTTTCTCACTTTCTATTCTCACTCTTTCTTTCTATCATGCTCTGTCTTCTGCTCTCTTGCTTTCTCTCCTCTCTTCTTTTCTCTCTCTCCCTCTCTCTCTACCTTTCTCTCTTCTCTTTCTTGTTATTCACTCTCTTGCTTTCTCTCTCTTTCTGTCTCTATCTCTTTACTCCCTCACCACCTCTCTCGCTTTCCCTTTCTCTCTATCTATCTCGTAATCTCTTTCTTCTCTAACTAGATCTCTTCTTTCTCTTTCTAAATCTCTCTCCCTATCTCTATCTCTTGGTCTCTATCCTCTCTCACACTCTATCTCTTACCCTTCCGCCCTCCCTCCCTCACACTCACTCTCTCACTTTCTCTCTTTCTTTCTCGCTTAGTCAATCTCCCTCTCCCCCTCTCTCTCTCCCTCCCTCCTCACTCTTCATTCATTCATTCACCCTCTTTCCTTTTGTATCTCTTTCCATTTCTATCTTTTTCTACTTTGTCACTCGTTGTTACTCACTCTCTCATCTAGCTCTCTTTTTCCATTGCTCTCTGACTCCCTCTCTCTTGCTTTCTCTCCCACTCTCTCTCCCCTCTCTCCCCTTCTCTCTTACTCTTTTTTTTTCATCTCTCCTTATTGTTATCCTTCTCACACTTGCATGCTCTCTTATTCCTTTATTATCTCTTTGTTCTCTCACTATCTCTCTTGCTCTCCCTTTCTCTCGATCTCTTCTTGATCTCTTCCTTCTCTAACTCACTCTGTTCATTCTTTTTCTAACTCTCTCTCTCTCTCACTCTCTCCATCTATTGCTCTTTATCCTCTCTTCGACTCTCTCTCTTACCCTCTCGCTTTCCTTCTCTCCCCTCTTCACTCTCACTCTCACTTTCTTTGACTCTCTCTCTCTCGCTCTATCTATCTAACTCTCCCTTGCTCTCTCTCGGACTCTCTTCATCCCTCCTCTCTTTTCATTCATTCTTTCTCTCTTCTCCCTTTCTCTCCATATCTCTCTCCCCTCCCTCCCTCTCCCAGTATCTCACCCTCCCTCTCCCAGTATCGCACCCTCCCTCCCTCTCCCATGTCTTTCCTCTCTCTTTCTCCCTCACTTGCTCCCTCTATCTTTTCTCACTCTAGTGTACTCTCTCTTCTATTTCACTCAATCTATTCTCTTGCTCCCTTTTATTATCTCTCATACTTTATCTCTCTCACTCTCTCTTTCCCGCTCACTCCCACTCGCTCTCCCCCTTTATATTATTTTCTCTTTGACCTACCCTCTCTCTATCTCCCCTCCCTCTCTCGTTCTTTTTTTGTCACTATCTTTTCTCTCTCTTCTCTTCTCTTTACCCTATCCTATCTTGCTTGCTCTAATTTCTTCTCTATCTCTTTGCTCTCTCTATCCATTTCTATTATGTCACTCTTCTTTTCTCACTCTCTCCTCTTGCTCTCTATTTCTATCAGTCTCTGCCTCACACTCTCTTGCTTTCTCTTCGCTATCCTTTCCTCTCTATCCCTCTCTAACATTCCCTCCATCCCTCCCTTCCTACTCACTATCTCTTTTATTGTTATAGCTTGCTCTCTCTCATCTTTCACTCTCCCTATTATCTTGGTCCCTTTTATTCTCTCACACACTTTTTCTCTCTTGCTCTCTCTCTGCCCCCTCTCTCACCCTCCATATCGCTCTCTTTTTTCTACCTTCTCTTTATCCACTCTCTCTTCGGACCTCCTTCCCCATTCTTCCATATTTTTTGTCCTCCCTCTTTCCTTCTAAGTCTCTCCCACTTTCTCACACTCTTCCTCTTCCCTTCCCTCCACCACTTATTCTCCCTATCCGTTTATCTCACTCTTATATCTCTGCTCTCTCTCTCTCTCTCTCAACTATACCTCCCTCCCTCCATCACTATCCCTCTCTATACTCTCTCCTCTCTCTGTATCTTCTCTCTAATCACTCTCTATTCCACTCTATTGCTCTCCCTCCCTTCCTCCCTATCACTTATCCATTCTTTCACCCTCTCTCTCTCTCTTTTACCCACTATCCCTCCCTTCCTTTCTTTTTCTCTTATTATATATGTATTCTCTCCTTTACTCTCTATATATCTCTAGCTTTATCTCTTCCATGTTTTCTCTATCAATCTTCTCCTATCCCCCCTCTTTCATTTCTTTTTCCTTACCTCCCCCAATATTTAATAACTCTCTCCCTCACCCTTGCTCTCTATATATCTCTCTCACTCATCTCTCACTCCTTTGCTCATGTTATTTCTCTCTATCCCTATCTCACTATATCTAGTCATTCTCACTCTCTTCCCATCCCCTTGCTCTCTTCTTGCTCTCTTTCCATGTCTTTCCTCCTCTCCCTTACTCGATCTCTCTCTCCCACACGCTCTTTCTCCCTTTTTTTGCAGATCTATCTCTCCCACTCCGTACGTCCACCACACTCTCCCTTTGTACTTTTCCCTTTCTTTATATTACTTTCATTCTTTCTCTCTTCCACTCTCTATCCCTCTCACTCACTTCTTTCTTATTTCTCTTGCTCCCTTTTTCCCTCTCTCTCTTCTTTCTCTCACCCTCCACTCCACCCCTCTCTCTCCCCTCATACCCCCCTCGCTTACTCTCTTTTCTCTAATCTTTTTCATGTTCTTTTTCTGTCTCTTGCTTGCACTCTCTTTCCTTCTTTATCTCTTTGTTCTCTCTCCATCTCTCTCGCTTTCCTTTCTCTATTTCTTTTCTCTCTCACCCTCTCTTTCTCTCTCTTGATCACTTGCTTCTCAAATGCACTCTCTTCTTACTTTTTATATCTTCTCTCACACTTTCTCAATTACCCTCCCACCCTCCTTCCCTTTCTCCCTCCCTCACTCTCACTCTCTAACTTTCTCTCTCTCTCTATTTATCTCATTTACCCTCCCTTTCTCTTCCATGCCTTTCCTCTCTCTTGCTCCCTCACTCACTCTCTCTCTTTAATTATCTCCCTCTCTTATGCCTCCACTCTCTTTCTCATACTCTCTATTCTCTATCTTTCCATTTTTGCTCTTTCTTCCTTTTTATAGCTTTCATTTTCTACATCTTTTCCCCTCAGCCTTCTCTTTCGCTTTTTATTTCTATCTCTATTCTTTATCACTCTCTGTTGCTCTCTCTTTTCTCTCTCTCTCTCTTCTCACTTCTCACTCCCTTTATCTCCTCTCTCTTCTCCCCTCTTTCTCTCATGCTCTCACTTCTCTCTCTCACTCTGCTTGCCTCTCATTTTTACTCTCCCTCTATTATCGCTTTCTCTCTTTTATATTATACCTCTCTCCCTTCATCTCTCTCTATTTTTTCTCACTCTAGGTTTATTAATCTATTCTTCTGCTTCATCTTTTATTACCCTCCTTCTCGATCTCACACTTTGTCTCTCTGTTTCTCTATTTCTCTTATACTCTCTCTAATTCTCTCTATCTTTCTACCTCTCTCTTGCACTCCTTCCCTTTCTTCCAAATCACTCGCCTCCCTCCCTCCTTCTCACAGTTTCTCTCAATCTCCCCTTCCCTCCCTCTCATTCTTCTCTCTCTACTTTCTCAGTCTATCCCTCCCTCCCTCTCTCAGTACCTCTCACTCTTTTCTCTTTATTCTCTCTCAATCTGCCTCCCACATTCTTACCCTCTCTCTTAGCCTCTACTACTCCATTTTCTCTCTCTCTCTCTCTCTTCTTCTCTCCATCCCTAGCTTCCTCTCTTCCTCTCTTTCTCTATCCCTCTCTTGCCCTCACTTTTCTTTCCCTCACTTTTTATACCTCTATCCCTCTTTATCCCCTATCGTTCTCTCTCCCTCCCTTTCCTAATTGTCTCTCCACTCTTTTATTTATCCCTCTACCTTCTCTTACTTATGTAGCTCTCTCTTCAATTTCATGCTCTCTTACTGTTTCTTTCTTTCACTCTTTCTCTCTGTCTCTCTCTCTCATCTATATATCTCTCTTTTTCTCACATGATTTCTCTCTTCTCTTTCTTCTCATTCTCTCTACTCCATCTCTCGATCATTTTCTCTCTTTCTTAATCTCCATACTTCTCTTTTTCTCACTCCCACTCTCTTTTCATTTCATCTCTCGCCCTCCTCACACTCTCTCACTTTATGTACCTCATAATTCTTTCCCTCTTTGTCTATTTATATATATTCATCACTCTCACTCTCTCTCTCCCTCGCATTCTTAATCTTTCTCTCTTTTTCTCTCCCTCTCTTTCCCCCTCTCTCTTCCATGTTATCTCTCTTGCACTTTCTCTCTCATCTCACTCTTTCACAGTCCTTTCTATTTCTTTCTCTCCCACCCTCTTGCTTGCTCTCTTTCTTCCCTCCACCTCTCTCTCTCTCACATACACACCCTCACCCGCCATCTCTTTCTTTATCTCTTTGTCTCGCCTTACATCTCTCTCACTCTTCTTGTCTTTCTCGCACTCCCTAGTGTCTCTCACTATTTATACTCTCTCTCTCCTAATCCCTCTATCTTTCTTCCTCTCTTTTTCTCCCATTCTTTCTCTCTCATTCCCCCTCTCACATCATCTATCTCACTCTCTCCCATTTCCTCTCTGTCTCCTTCTCTCTTTGTCTTGAATATAGCTTATGAGATTCAAAGGAGAATGCCCCGACAGAGATCTTACAACAGAAATCTGGAAATTCAAATAGATCCAGAGCAGCAATTGCAGATCTCACAAAGTAGGCGTGCAAACCTGGTTCCTGCGAAAACTCTATATGAAGACGGCTGGGCTTCAGCAAGACATAGGGTCTACTAGCATTATTCTGAGGAACGCATACTCTCGACTGAGGGTATGCAGATTAATTTGCCATTCAGAAGGCAAGAATCATACCAGCAATTAGTCCAAGAAGGGATGCAGCATATTCACCTTAGATTAATCATGATACGTATCCATACACTGCATAGGCGAGATGTAGGAACAACTGCCTTAATTGTTCTCAGTGACACCAGATGGTGATCTGATGTCTCTATTATTGGTACAATTGAGGTTGATTTGTCCAAAGATACACAGTTTGTATATATTACTCCAGACATGTTACTGTCCATTCATGATTTTTTGAATCATATAGAGCTTGTTGTGCTTACACACGGATACGATGACTGGCAAGGAGGGGAGTCTAATCTCCTAATTACAAGAGCCTTTGTTGTCAGGCTTACTAATTCCAGTCATGCTGAATTCCGTTATAATGTCAACGAAATTGTAGATTATTTGGCAACCCATGGGATTGTTGTTATTCCTGAGAAGAAGCATTCTATACTCAAATTGTAAGGCTTATATTGGAATCTAAAGCCTTCGGAGAATACTGGTGTTCAAATATGAAAACATTTGGTTACCAGACAATGGATTGATGGTACGATCTGTCTGTCTTTCTTAGATTATACTACCGTAGCACCACCACCTGTACCTCAATATTTCACTCAGGATGTTGTGGGTTCCGAAGATGAAGCGACATATATGGCCTACGGAGATGGTCCCATATGGGATCAAGGCTCTACAAATGAACAAAACAGAACCTATCTTGATCTTGAAAGACTAACATGTTTGGAAATTCATAACATGTTTGAATACATGAATGACTACAAGGTCCTTGCCGCGAAGTCTGGACGTATGTATATCAGTCCAAAATTATCGGATAAATTCTTCAGGAAAATGCCTAAAATTATTGGCAATAAAATTGAGGAAGCATTTAAAAAGAAATACCTCAGAAACACTGTAGGGGTTATGCCCAGATTTCTTAATTTATCCAATTTTTGGAAAGGAGTCTTGAAAAGTTTTCAGAAAGGAGTCTTCAATAGTAAACTAAGTGCAACTTGATAATTTAAATCTTCCAGTACCTCTTTGGGGACGGAGCTGATATTTACGCAACATGACGTTGCTCTGTGTCAAGAATCCCTTTTAATTTGAAACTATCAACACCTGGGATTTCAAAAGTAATTGTTAGATGGAATAGCTTGTTGATGATCCTCTTTGGAGTTTTCAACACTTTCTCGTTTAAAGTTTCTGAAAAAATTTTTGCTCCATGTTCATCAATTGGTTCTGGATCATCATCTTCTTCATTTTCAAACGTAACGATATTCTTACCCTTATCTCCTAGGGTATAAATCCTCTGTTAACTGTTTTTCAATTTCTTGCTAAAGTTGTTCCTTCAGCCTTCTATTTTCTTCAATCAAATGTTCCGTGTATTTAACAAGTTCATGAATCAAATTATCCTTTGATTTAAATTGTAATAAGGATAATTCTTTTTGAACTATTATGGCTAAATAAAATATAGCGCACGGTGGGCAAGCAGTTAACTTGCATAATATGCAGTGTATTTTTATGTTTGAATTTATAATAATAAAGCAGTAAGAATAGTGAGAATATTGATTCTTTAGTGGTTTATTATGTTCTCACTGATGTGAGCATCTTTCTTGATCTTCCTTCAACTTGATCAGGCATCTCCACCCGTAGTCTTCTTTCATCATGAGTCCAAATTCCTTGATTGGACAATTCTCTAGAGCACTACAGATGTGAGTAAGGGTGTTGGCTCCTTCACCTCTGAAATAGAGCAAATAGCATCAGACGACTCTTCATTGAGGTTAACATAAAGGACATCATAATCATGTGACAGCTCAAGGTTATTTAGAATGGCAGCCGTTGCCATGTTGCCTTTCTTTCTCTTACATTCCTTAGCGAAATGCCCTTCGTCGCCACATATGTAGCATATGCATTTTGAATATTTAGGCTTGTTTTTATTTTTGATCGCACGCACATCAGAGTCATGTGGCTTTCCTTTATAATTCTTCGACTTCCTCAAGCCATACTTCTTATGTTGATTATATAAACCAGGTACTGGAATCTTCTTGCATAGTGAGAGGTCCTTGATTCCTCTCTGTACAGTAGCCCTCTTGCATAATTCAACAAGATACTGATAAGTGAATCTTATTCTGGGAATAATCCCTACTGTGTTTCCGGGGTATTTCCTTTTAAATACTTCCTCAATTTCATTGTCAATAATTGGAGGTTTTTTCCTGAAGAATTTATCTGATAATTCTGGACTGATATACATACGTCCCGACTTCGCGGCAAGGATCTTGTAGTCATTCATATATTCAAACATGTTCTTAAATTCCGAACATGTTAGTCTTTCAAGATCAAGACAGGCTCTATTTTGTTCATCTGTAGAGCCTTGATAGGGATCTTCTAACAATATTACTCTCCGGATAGCAGATAAAACATTATGACGATCATCTGCAATGTTGATTACAACTTCATATTCATCCTCATAAGCCATCCTCCATTGGATCCATATCTTCTTTTCGACTTCTCACAGGAAGTTTTTGATAAACAGAACTTTAGATATATTATCAACAAACTGTTTATCATTTAACAGATTTAAAGTGATGGATTCCCATATGGAAATTACATCATCATATAGAGAGAAATTGTCTAGTAATACTAGCATGACGCTATGATCATTTTGTGCAGATGGTAGAGTCCACATGTTTTGTTGGTAGGATCTCTTGAAGTATGAGGCCCTTGACCTCAAATTCTGGAAATTATTTGATGAAGAGGAAATGGGATACACTTGTGCTCCTGAAATAGCAGGTGGATACATTACCAGACTTATGACCGGTTCATTTGGTGGTAAGTAAGAGGAAGATACAGACGCATAAGCACTATCTGCTTTAGTGGCCATTTTTCTTAAACGAGGGTATTCCATCTTAGCAAGTTGGTCTTCTATATTTGGATAGATCATCTCAGGTTTAGAGAATGATCCAAGGGTATGTATAGGTTCAGTTTTTTATGGTGGGGTTAATTCAAAAGGATTGCTTCGACCCTAGACGTGCGTACGGTCGATCCAGTGGCTTATGAATCCAGCACTCTCGCCCGCCGACTTGATCCAGTGGCTTATGGATCGACGGTCGAACCTTCTTGGATTGTGATGCCGGAGATCTGTGAGACGTGAAACTTGCTGTGCTAGGTCCGCCACCTCCCCCCACCATGCCCTGCAAAAATTGATGAGACCTCATCAATTTATTTTGTGCCAGCGTATGAATGGGACGCGTCGGCCTCTGTAGGTCCCATCGTGCAACAGTGCGGGGTAGGCTCACTGCACTCGCCACTGCACTGTAGCCTGTGCAGGAGTACTCCGACGCCGTCTCCCATTAGGAGGATGAGAGGGTGGATGCCGTTTCCCACGGGCTGTCGTCTTCTCACTCGGTCATTTCTGCTTCGCATTTGCACCTGCCGTCACAAGCGCAGTCACATGGGTTGGATTCTGAATGCTGGGACCCATTGTGTGACGTTGTTCCATCATCCGTCTCCCATTCGGACTCATAACTGTGACTTGTGTCGGAGCGGAGGGGACCGCTCGACTCAGAATCTGAGCCCGGCCGACATGAGCATTGCACCAGGGCCTCAGGAGCACAGGATCCTTCAACCCCTCTCCTTTGTGGTCTGAGTCACTGCAGACCTCAAACTGTTCCTGTGTGTCCCACTCATCCTGTTCATCTTCCTCCTCAAAGTAGAGATGCCCATTGCTGCCATCTTTGTTGTCGTAGAACTCCTCAACTGACGACCATCCTCCATATTCCATGTTCTCACAGCAGGAAGAAGAAACCGTAAATGATAACGCACCAAAAACTAAACCTAAAATTAAGATTACAGGGGGAAAAGCTTCCTGCTAATGAAAAATACCAGCGGAGTTTTTCTCAGAGGTTTACCGGTGAATGATTCCCCTACTAGAGAGCCCAGAGATTTACCAGCCAAATATTCATATCCCTAATGGCTTACATTTCGACGGCCTCCCATGGGTCTTACGTCCACTTTGTCTTTTACCACTGGATCCGACTATTCACCGATAAACCTATGCTAACTAACATGGGAGTTTAAAGATAAACCCGACTAATCACTAGCAGTAGGCTTCACCTACCGTAATCCTAACTCAGATCTAGCCTATGGAGTTTGTCAAGAACAAGACTCCTTTTCGGCTCTGATATCATGAAGAAACGGGGGAAAAGAGGATCGCCTGGCTTGCAGTCAACGCCGCTAGGATGGAGTCGATACCTAGGGCAGATGAGGCGGGGAGGAGGAAAGAGAGGAAGAGGAGAGGGGAGGAAAGAAACACGAGAATTTTATTGGAAGAAACGGGAGACAAAAGTAAGGCTTCAGGGGACTCCTGCCTGCCTTGCAACCCATTGCAGACTCCATATTTATAGCGGAGCTCAAGGGTAGAATCGCCACATGTCGGGTGCTCAGTGGGCCCCATCATCACATGCTAGGATTCCCTCTGCCATCCACTATAAATGACAGACGCTGATGGCGGGTCCTGCCACCCACAACACAGACATGAGTGGCGGGGTCTGCCACCATCACGCGTCATGACTAAAGGTCAGTGTCGGCACATGCGTCGATTGACGAGCCAAAAAGACGTGCGGCAAGCGACCACTCACTCTGGTAGGAGTGGGTCCCTCCCACTCACATGCCAACTCAAGAGGCCTTCGGTACAGGTGGCCCACACCAAAACTTGTTCTTACCTGGTGCCCGACGGTGCGGGAGTACTGTCGCTCTTCACGGTGGCCGGTGGCTTCATCTTCCTTCTGAGCTGCACCCATAGAAGCCGTCTGAAACTCGATCCTCGTGCTGTGAAATCTCCCTCTCCATATCCCATTCTTAAGTTTTCAGAATTATTTTGATAGATCTGTTTTCATTTTGTAATTTTATTTTTATATTATTTTGAGTTAAGAGGCTGCTACTCAGCATGATCAGTTAGTAGTCCCGAGTGCCTCAAGGAGATCTCCGAGAATAGTAGGAGCACTGAGGAATTGTACGGACGAAAATTATATGCTAAGTGTGTTTAGGAACTGAACTTAAGATTTTATAAATTTAATTTTACATTTGAACTTCAGATTTGTTAAACTTTTTCTAAAATTCTTAGATCTGTTTGATGAATCATATGGTTAAGATGTATAAGGATGATAGCTCAAGACATGGACAAGTCAAGCAAGACAACTTATAAATTTCCTAAAAAGTGAACACAGGATGCTAGTTCTTATCTATTGATTTCTTCTTATTCTCAACTATTGCTCTGTATGTTTATGAATGATTGGAAGCTTTCATCAGCCTCCACTGATTATAAGTTAGCTTAGTTAGCTACTGATTCCCTTGAGCCTCCAACATTAGGATTCGTTAATCCTTCTGACATTAGGCAAAGCACTTCCTCTACCTTATCTGCTATAATAAAGCAGAATAATACTCTCCTAAAAATATTACTCAAAGTTTCTGATAGACTTATTACTTTTGAAGATAAGTTAAAGTAAATCCAACAGAAAGAACCTGAACGGGAGAAATATGTTGCGAATTCTATTTCTGCCCTTCAGAATTAGCTTGAATCTCTATTCTTATGTGAACCATCTAAAACAAAAAAGAAAGGGGAGGAAACGGGGGATCATCGGCTTGGGGGTCACAAATAACTTATAGCCAGAACATAAATATAAACAGAGATATAAACAAAATTAGATTCCTCAGATCTAAGATGAAATTGAGAAAGCATTTAAAAAATAGATTCCTCGGTGCTCCTTCTATCCCTCCCTCCCTCCCTCTATCCCTCTCCCTATTCCTCTCCCAATCTCTCTCCCACTCTCTCATACTTCCATCTATCCCTTGATCTCTCTATCCATCTCTCACAATATTTCTTGATATATTTATTTTTTTATCTCTCTCCCTCCATCCTTGTCTTCCTCTCACACACTTTCCCTCTCTCACTTTCTCTTGCAATCTTTCTTTCTTTCCCTCTCTTTCTCATTTGCACTCTCTTCATCTCTCTTCCATCCTCCTTCCCTCCCACTCTAACTCTCTCTATTATCTCTCTTACCCTATCTCTTCCTTCCTCACACTCTCTCTTTTACTCTATTTTTCTTTTCTCCCACTCTTTGTTTCCCTTCATTCTTTCGCTCTCGCTTTTTCTCACTTCTCTCACTCTATCTCTCTGTCTCTTTTCTCTCACTATATCTTCTAATTGTTTCTCTCTAATTCTTTTTCTCTTCCACTGCCCTCTGTCTCTTCATCTCTCTTCTCCCATATCCTCTTTCTCTCACTCTCTCTCTCACTCTGTCTCTTGTTCTATACCCCCTTCACCCTCTATCTCTAAATATCTCTCTACCTTCCTTGATTTCTCTATCTATCACTCCCTTTTTCTCTCTCACTATATCTCTCTACCTCTATTAGGTCCTCTCTCTCCCTCAAATCATATCTCAATCTCCTCTATCTCCCTCTCTTTTGTTGTCTCTTTATCTCTTTCTTACTCTCTGTTTTTATTTCCTTCTTTCCCTCATGTTCTCTATTGACCTATCTCTCTTCTCCCTTCCTCTTTTTCTCTCATTCTCCATCATATTTTCTTTTTATCACCCTCTCTCTCTCCCTCTCTCTTTGCCTCTCTCTACCTCTCTCAAGCCCTCTCTCTCCCTTTCTTTCTCTCTCTTCCTCATTTTCTACCCTCCATCTATCTTCCACTCTATCTTCTTTCTCACTCTCTCACACTCGTTTATTCTTTCTATCTCTTCTCTCTTTTCCATTTTCCTTCTCTCTCCTTAGCCTCTTACTCTCTTACTCTTTATCCTTCCTTCCCATCCTTATTCTTTGTACCCCTCTCTACAACCCTCCCTCCCTCTTTCTCTCTCATCTTTTCTCTCTCTTTGCCCTTTAATTTCTTCCTCAATTCTTCTCTCTCTCTCTCCCTCTCACTCTTCTTTTTCTCCCTCCCCTTTCTCTATTTTATTCTTTATTTGATTCGATCCAATCTTTCTTTTTTTTTGAGGAAAAGATTGGGCCTGTTTCATTGCAATAAATTAGGAGACTAAAAAGGAGTTGTTGAATTCTACGCGCTTGGAAAGTTTTGGAATAAGAAGGGGGAATTCGCAGATCTTCCATACGTAGAGCTCGTTGGCATTTGAAACAAAATACATTACCTACACTGGAAGTACACATGTTAGTAACAAAACCTTCTTCAAAAGGTCTAAAGGATAAGCTACATAAGCAATTTAATGATTTTCCTCCCCAATGTTGACCTCGATCTGGTAGCATCTTTCCTTGTAACGATCAAGACTGGTAAGTCCATCAGTTCACACAGTTGTCCATATACCAGTAGAAGATTCGACAGCTCTCACTCTCTCACTTAGCTTCTTTTTTGTCTCACTCTCACATTCTCTCTTTCTCTATCCCTCTCCGTCACTACTCTTTCTATCTCTTCCCTCCTGCCTCTCACTTTCTCTCCTACTAATTCTCTCTTTCTTACTGATCTCTCTCCTTTCTCCCTCCTGCTCTTTCCTCCTTCCTCTCTCTCTCACACTCTTTTTACCTTACTCTCATTCTCTCTCTCACTCCCTCTCTCTTTCTCCCTCTCTCCTCCCTATCTTCTCTCTCTCTCCCTCCCTTTCTATCTGACTCTCTCTCCCTCCCTTTCTCACCCTCTCTCTAGTTTACTCTTATTCTCTCTCTCACACTCTCACTCTCTCTCTCTCTCTCTTATTTTCCACACACACTCTCTCTCATGATTTCTCTATACATCTTTCCCACCCTTTCTCTCTCTCTCCACCTCCATCCCTCTTGTTCACTCATTCTCTCACACTCTCTCTGAATCTTCACTCCCTCCCTCATGCTCTCTCCCCCTCCCTGTTGCGCTCTCTCACTCTCTCTTGCTCTCTCTACCCTCCCACCCTCTCTCTTTCACACTCACTCGCTTTACCTCTATCACGAACACTCCTTGCCTTCCTGCCTTCTTAATTCGCTCCCTATCTCTCTCTTGCACCCTCTACATTTCTCTTTCCGTACCGCTCTTTCTTTCTCTTCCCTCACTTTATTTACTAGCTATATTATTCTTTTTGCATCTCTCAATTTATTGCTCCCTATCTCTTCAAATTGACTTTCACTCTTACTCCCACACATGCCTAGTCTCTCCTTATCACTTTATTTTAAATTTCCCTATCTCTCACTCTCTCTCCCTATCTCTCACTCTCTCGTACTCTCTTTCATTGCTCTCTCCTATTTCTCTTGCACCTTTCGCTCTTTCAATCCATCAATCAAGCACTCTCTCTTTCCTCTCTCTCTTTACTTTTCTTCTCATTGCACCATCTCTCTATTCTCTCTTCCCTCACTCTCACTTCTCTCTCTCATTTTCTCTCTCCATCTCCAATCCCCTTGCTCTCTCTCTCTTCAATTCCACTCATTCTTACCCCCTCTCTCTCTCTTTCTCTATTCTCATTTTTTCTCTCCCTCCTTATGCTTTTTATTCACTCTCCTCTCACTCTTTCTCGCTATCCCCCACTATATCTTGCTCACCTTTTCTCCATTTCTCTCTATCCCTCACACACACTCTCTCTGAATCTCTCTCTTTCTCCCTTCATCCATTTCCTCCATCTCTATTTCTCCATGTCCCTCTATCTCTTACTCTCACTCATTCTCTTACTTTCCCTCCCTCTCTCTTTGCGTTCACTCTATATTATTCCCCCTTCCCTTAATCTATTTCTTTCTCTATTTAACTCTCCCTTTCTCTCCCTCTCTCGCTCCCTCTCCCTCTCTTCAACCACTCTTATACCTCTTCTATCTATCTCCTTCTCAATCTCTCTCAATCTC
>NW_018251871.1:23668-29037 GCF_001263595.1 Phalaenopsis equestris | reverse complement strand
CTATTATTACACACATACTTTCTCACTTGCTCTTTCTTCTATGGCCCCCACTTCTATATTTCCACATTTAATCTCTCTTATTGTTACTTATTTTCTCTCACACATCACACACAATCTCACTATCCCTTTATTTATTTCTCTCTCTTTCTCGCTTTCTTCACTCTCTCACTATCTTTTATCACTCACATTGCACAAACACTCTTTCTCTCTCTATAAGTCCCTCCCTCGTTCTACCTTTCTCGGATCCATCTTCCTCTCTCTCTGTTTATCTATCTCATTCTCTTCTTTTTCCTCCTATTCTCCCTTTCACTCACTCTCTTGCACTCTATCCTCCCTCACACTCTCTCACTTAATCTTACCTCACTCGTTCTTCTCTCTCTATGTTTTTCTTACAAACACATACACACGCGCACATTTTATCTCCCATTTATTCCTTCTCTCTCTAAAATTTGTCTCTCTTTCTAATCACTCTCACTCTCACCCTCTTCCTCACTATCACTTACTCTCTCTTCAGTTTCTCTCGTCTTTCACACTTTCTATCCCTCTATCCCTTTCTCAATATTGTTATCTCTTTAAATTTCTTTTTGTTACTCTTTTTTTAACTTTCTCCTTCGCAATCTTTCTATATCTACTAATTTTATTATTGTCCCTATTTCTCTTTCTTGTTCAGTGAATCACTCTTGCTCTATCTTCACTCACTCTCCATTCTCACTCTATTTCTTTCTTGCACTCTCTCTCCCACTCCCACTCTAGCTCCCTTTCCCTCCCTCTTCAATCATTCTCACCCACTTTTCCTGTCTCTCTTTTCAACTATTCACTCTCTCAATCTTTGTCTCTCTTTTAACCTATTCCTTCTCTCAATCTCTGTCTCACTATGTTCTATCCTTATTTCTCCCTATATCACTTTCTCCTCTCTCACAAGATATCCCCTCTGTCATAATCACTCTCTCTTCTCTCATCTATCTCAAATTATTTCTCTCACACATCTTACCCTGCTTTGCCCTCCTCCATCCCGCCCTCTCTCACTATATCTTTCACACATTCGCTATCTTTCTCACTCTATTGCTCTCTCTTCCTCCCTCACTTCTTTTATTATGCTCCCACTATCTCTATATCTGCTCAATTTAACTCTCACTCTCACTCTGACTCCCTTCATCTTTCTCTCTAATTATTTCCTCACTCTCTTCTCTATTTTTTTCCTCTTGATATCTCTCTCCCTTACTCACTCCCTCTATTTTTTTCTTTAATTTCATTCTTGATCATCCTCCCTCTTGATCATCCTCCCTCCCCTCCCTCCACCTCCCTCTCTTTTTGTCAACCTCAAACCTCTTTGCACTATCTCTCTCTCTCTCTCTCTCAATCTCTCTTGCTCTTTCTTTACTTATTCTTCATTTCTTTCTCACTATTTCTCTCTCTCCCTCTCTTCCTTGTCGAATCCCTCTATTTTTCCTTTCTCCCTCCCTCTCTGCCTCTTTCACTATCACTCCTCCTCACTATTTCTAATTTGCTCTCTCCTCTGTCTCTCTCTCAATCTCATATATTTCTCTCCCTTTCTCTCAATTTCTCTCTTCCTCTTTTCTATCTATCCCGCACTTCCTTCCTCTCTTATTCACTCTCTCTCTCTTTGTCTCTCATTTCTCACTTATTCTCTTCTTCTCCCTGTATCTTGATCTCTCTTCTCTTACACTCCCTTCTCTCTATATTTTTCTCTCACCGTCTATTGCTTCTCTTTATTAAATTTTATTGTCACTCTTACCCTCTCCCTCACTCTTTCTCTCTCTTTCTCTCTCACCATTCTCCCTCCCTCGCTCTCTCTATCATCACACACTCCCTCTCTCCTTCCCTCCTTCCCTCACTCTCTTCTTCTCCCTCTCTCTCTCCATCTCATCCACTTTCTCTCAATATTTCTCTTCATCCCCTACCTTCTTTTCGTCATACTCACTATCTCTTGCTTTCTCTCTTTTCTCTCCATTTCTCTCTCACTTCCTTCACTCTCTCTTCTCTCTCTCCAACTTTCGCTCACTCTTCTCAAAAATCTCTTTCACTCCCTCGCTCCCTCTCTCTGTAGCTCCCTCTCTTGCTCTCTCATTAACTTCATCTCTCTTCCTCACTCTTCCTTTGTATATTGTTTTTTCCTCTCCTTCTCACTCTCTCTCTCCCTTTAATTTCACTCACTTTTACTCCTTCCCTTCTCTACTTAACAATCTCAATACTCTCTCACTCTATCTTCTGCTCTCTCTAACTTCCCTCCTTCCCTCTCCCTATCTATCTCCCTCTCTCACTCATTTTCTTGCTCTCCTTCCTTATCTTGCTCACTGACTCTTGTTCTTTTCTCCCTCACTCACTATTTTCTCTATGTTTCCCTCTCATCCTCTCTCTTGTTGTGAGGAGTGAGAGAGAGGGATAGAGAAGAAAGAGCACACAACAGAGAGATAGAGAGAGTGAGTGGTAAGAGAGGGAGAAGAGATACAATTAGAGTGACATGAATAGAGAGACATAATTAGGTTGATGTAGACTAAGAGAGAGGGAGAGAGGAAAAGGATTACGTGAGAGAAAAGTAGGCAGAATCTATGAGAAGATTGAGAGAGAGAAATATGGATAAGGAAAAAAGGGAGAGAGTGAGAGAGAGGAAGAGAAAAAAGGAGGAATATGGAGTGAGAGTGAGAAAGATGGGGGAGTGGGAGAGAAAGAGCTAAAGAGAGAAAGGAGAGAAAAAGGTGATTGAGCTAGAAAAGGAGAAAGAAATACTGAGAGAGATGAGAGAGAGAAAGAGAGAGTGCTAGAGAGTGTGAGAAAGAAATAGTGAGAGGTAAGAGAGTGGGAGTGAGTGGGAGGTAAAGTTAGAGGGTGAGTGAGAACGCAAGAGAGAAGAAGAGTTGAAGAGAAGCGTAGAGAGATAGAGAGGAATGGTGAGAGAGGTAGAAAGAGAAGGTAGGGAGAGGGATTAATAGAGAGGTGGAGAGGGGGAGAGAGTGAGAATAGAGAAATGGGAGGGAGATCAAGACTGATAGAGAGAGGGAGGAGTTGAAGAGAATGACAAAACATTAAGAGGGAGAGAAATAGAGCAAGGAAGAGAGGGAGGAGCGAGCAAGGGAGAGAGAGCGAGAGGAGTAAGTTTGTGATAGAGAAGAAAGGGTGAAAGAATGGTATTGTGAGTGAGAAAGGGAGAGATAACAAGAGCTAGAGAGAGTAAGAATAAGAAAGATATGAACAAAATAAAGAGATAGACACAGAGAGAGAAAAAATAGTGAGAGAAGACAGAGTAAGAGGGAGTGAGAGAGCGAGGGGGGAAGAGCAAGGGAGAGAGAGTAAGAGAAATAAGGAAGGATATATAGAGAATGGGAGATGAAGTGAGGGAGAACAAAATTGAGAGAAGAGAGAATGACATAAGAGGGTGAGAAAGAACAAGAGTAATGAAGAGGAAGATCATAAGAGTAAGGTACGGAGAGAGAAAAAAAGATGGATAGAGTTAGAGAGGGAGGGAGAGAAGAGAGAGGGAGGGAGAGAAGGATGGTGAGAGAGATGGAGAGAGGAAGAGAAAAAATGAGAGAGAGAGTGACATATGGGAGGGAGGTTGGTAGGAAAGAGGGACAAAGGGAGAGAGAGAGGGTGGGAGGGATGGGAAGAGATAAGAAAAACGGAAGAGTGAGAGGAGAATTAGAGAGTGCTAGCAGGACCGAGAATGAGTGAAGGAAAATAAGAGAGGGAGCAAAAGTAAGAGGAGGATAGAGGGCCAGAAAGAGAGAGATAATGGGAGAGAGATTGCAATAGAGAGTGAGAGAAAGAACCTAAGAGAGGGAGTGATAGGGAGAGAAAGAGTGAGGAAGGAAAGGCAATAGAGATCGATTGAGAGATAAAACTAGAGGGTATGAGGGATATAGAGCATGAGAATGAGAGGGACAGTAAGAGGGAGAGCAAGGGAGAAAGATGAAGAGAGAAGAGAGATAGAGTAAGAGAGTAGGAAAAGAGGGAAGGAGGGAGAGAGAAAGAGAGAGCAACATATAGAAAGATAGAGGGAGAGTAAGAGAGAGAGAGAGAGATAGAGGAGGTCTAACAGAGGTAGAGAAAAATTGGGACTGGGAATAGGAGTGACAAAGAGAGAGAGAGCGTGTGTGCAGTAGAAAGGTGAAGGGATTAAGAGAGAACACAAATGATGAAGAGCAAGAGAAAAATAGTGAGAGAGAAAATAGAGATATTATGAGAGAAAGAGAGAAAGGTGGGAAGGAGGCTAGAGAGAGGGATAGAAATATAAAAGTGCAAGCTAGAGAGCATTAAAAAATGAGAGAGGAAACAGGGAGGGAGGGATGGAGAGTAGAGAAATAACAAGGATAGGGGGATAAAGAGGTTGATAGTGCAAGAGATATAAGATAGGGGAGATAGCACAAGAAAAAAATTATAGAGAATTAACAGCAAGTGAGATAGAGGAAGAGAGGGAAGGAGTGAGAGAAAGAAACATGATAAAGAGATTAGAGAGAAAGGAGACAGAGGGAGAGAGTGCGAGATAGTGATATAAAGAGGGGGCAGAAAGGGAGAGAGATGACAGAAAGTAAGAGATAAAGAAAGAGGCAGATAGAGTAAGAGATGAGTAGAAATGAGAGAGCGAGAGAAAGAAAAAGAGAGAGAAGTTATAATATAAGAGAAAGAGAAAAAAGAGGGTGGGAGAGTGATAGAGCAAGATCATAGGAGAGAAAGAGAGAGGGAGATTGATAAATATCGAGATCATGGAAAAGAGATGAGGGAGAGAGAGAGAAAAAAGGAATCTTAGGAACAAATTGAGATGGAGGGCACGTGTGAGGGGAGAGAGTGAGTTAGAAAAAGGGAGGGAGAGAGAGAAAGAGGAGAGAGAATGAGGGTGAAAGCAAAAGAGTGGGAGAGGGCGAAAGAGACGAGCAATAGAGATAGTGAGAGTAAAAGAGATAAAGTGACTTAGAGAAGATTGTTTGAGAAAGGTGAGAGAAAGGAAGATAGAGGGATAGAGGGCAAGCGAGTGAGAAAGAGGGAGGGAGGGAGGAAGAGGGAGTTCAAGAGAAATAAAGTGATAGAAAGAGTGAGAGGGAGATAGTGTGGGAGGAGAGAGGGATAAAAGGAAAGAGACAGAGAGGAAGGAAGAGAGAGATAAGAATTTGAGAGAGAGAGCGAGGTGCAAGAGGGGAGCAAGAGATAGAAAGAGCGGGAGAGAAATAATAAATGAAAGTGAGTTAGAGAGAAGATGAGAAAGTAAAAGAGATGAAGAGAGAGATTGTGACGGGAGAGAAGAGAACAGAGATCGAGAGAAGAGAGAAATTGAAAAAGAGAGGAAGGAAAGAGAAAGAAATGGAGAGGGAGAGGGAGAGAGTGTGTGTGAGGGAGAGATGAAGAGATAGATGAGA
>NW_018251871.1:17692-21072 GCF_001263595.1 Phalaenopsis equestris | reverse complement strand
GAGAGAGAATGAGGGTGAAAGCAAAAGAGTGGGAGAGAGCGAAAGAGACGAGCAATAGAGATAGTGAGAGTAAAAGAGATAAAGTGACTTAGAGAAGATTGTTTGAGAAAGGTGAGAGAAAGGAAGATATAGGGATAGAGGGCAAGCGAGTGAGAAAGAGAGAGGGAGGGAGGAAGAGGGAGGTTAAGAGAAACAAAGTGAGAGAGAGTTTGAGAAGGAGAGAGTGTGGGAGGAGAGAAGGATAAAGAGAAAGAGAGAGAGGAAGGAAGAGAGAGATAAGAATTTGAGAGAGAGAGCGAGGTGTAAGAGGGGAGCAAGAGATAGAAAAAGGGGGAGAGAAATATTAAATAAAAGTGAGTTAGAGAGAGGATGAGAAGTAAAAGAGATGAAGAGAGAGATTGCGAAGGAGAGAAGAGAACGGAGATGGAGAGAAGAGAGAAATTAAGGAAGAGAGAAAGGAGAGAGAAAGAAATGGAGAGAGAGAGGGAGAGAGTGTGTGAGGGAGAGATCAAGAGATAGATGAGAGGAGGGTGAAGAGAGAAAGAGATGAAAGAGAGAGAAAAAGAGTTGGTTAGGAGAGATAAAAATGAGAGAGAAGAGAGAGTAAAATAGAGTAAAAAAATAAGACACAAAAAAAGAAGAGAGAGCGAGAAAGATAGATAACGAATGAGAGAGGGAGAGAGGAAGATAAAGCTTGTGAGAAAGAGAAAATAAGAAATGGAGAGAGAGCAAGACAGAGAGAGGGAGAGGATAGGAGGTAGAGAGTGGAGGGCAGAGAGAGGGGGGAGAGAAAGTTTGAGAGAGGATGACGCAGAGAGGGAGAGTGAAAGAAAAGCAAGAGTGAGTAAGCTAGAGAGAAGAGAGAGCAAGAGCAAGAGATAAAGTAAGAGTGAGTGAAAGGGTAAGGGTGCAAGAGAGAGGGGGGAGGAGAAAGTAAGAAGAGCTAAGAAAGTTGGTGAGATAGGAACAGAAAGTAATAGAGAGAGTGAGATGAAAGAGAGAGGAGGGGGAGCGATAGGGTGATAAAGAGATAGAGAATAACTAGCAAGAGAGAGGGAGAGAGAGGGATTAAGAGAGACTGAGAGATGAAAGAGAGACAAAGCAGAGTAAATGAGAGATAGGAAGTGCAAGGATAATGAGAAATCAAAAGAGGGGTGGAGAGAGAGGTGTGGGGTAGGGAGGGAGGGAGGGAGATATAGAAATTGAGAGATAGTGGTAAGTTAGAGGGACAGAGAGAGAAAGGAAGGGGAAGGGTGGGAGAAAAGGGACAAAGATAAATAATAGAAAGAAAAAAGAGTAGCAAGATCAAAGCGTGAAAGAATAGAGTAGAAGGGTATGAACAAGTGAGCATAGGAGCTAGAGAGTGTGATAGAGGGAGGGTGAGAATTGCTATAAAAATGGGAGAAGTGAGAGAGAGAGGGAGGGAGATAAGCGAAAGTGAGTGATGAAGGGTGGGAAGGAGGGAGAGAGAGAGAGAGACCATAAAGAAGATAGAGTGAGAGGAATAGAAGGGGGATGGTTATAGAGAGAGTAAGAGGGCGAGAGAGCGAGGGAGGAGAAGAGAGAGTGGAAGTGAGAGATATAAAGAGAAGATAGATCGAGAAAGGAGAAATGATACATAAAAGAGAAGAGAAAGTGGAGAGAAAAGAGAGAGATCTAAGGAGAGAGGAAAAGTGGGTGAGAGCAACGAAAGAGAGAGAGAGATAAAGAGAGGGAGAAAATGGATGGAGAGAGGTAGATACAGAGAGGGAGAAAAACGGAGAGTGATATAGAGAAAGGTAGGGGAGAGATGGGAAGAGAGTGAGGGTGGAGAGAGAATAAGATAAGTATGGAGAGGAATAGAGAATAAGAATAAAAATAGGAGGGAGAGAGATAGGCAAAGAGTGATAAAAGAGGGGTTGCGTGAGATGAGAGAGAGTGAGAGCGAGTGAGGGAGAGCAGGTGAGAGAGAGTGAGCAATGGGATAAGTGATAGAGAGCTCTCGAGATTGGATAAGTGAGAGAGAGAGAGAAGGAGATAGAAGGAGATAGTTCTACCATAAGCTGTGAGAGAAAGAGGGAAGGAGAGAGGGAGAAGTGGGTGATAGAGAAGGGTGAGATGGAGAGGATGAGGGATAGATAAAGTGGGATAGAGGAAGAGATAGAAAGATGACAATAGAGCGGGAAAGTGAAAGAGAATGGAGAGAAAGTGAGAGAGAGTTAACAAAGAGAGAGAAGAAAGAATGAAAGAGATTGAGAGATAATATAAGAGGTGAAGATAGAAAGATAAGAGAAAATGTATGAGAGGTGGTAAAGAGAGTAGACAAGGAAGCGAGATGGAAACAGAGGGAGAGAGGAAAGGAGATAGAGAGGGGGAAAAGAGATGTAAGGAGGGAGCGTTTGAGGGTTAAAATGTGGTAGAGATTGAGAAAGAGATAGAGAGTGGGAGAGAGGGCAAGAAAGAGAAAGATGGGGAGAGAGAGAAAAAGTGAGTGACATAGAGTGAGAGAGTAATAGAGAGAGGGAAAGAAGATAGAGTGAGAGAGATGATAAGAGAGGGATAGAGCAAGAGAGAGGTAAAAAGAGAGGGAGGAAGGGAGAGTGAGATAAAGAGATAAAGAAAGTGAAGGAGGGAGGGAGAGTGAGACAAAGATAGTGGGACTGTGGGAGGGAAGGAGTGACGAGAGTAAGAGAGAGAGATGACAAATAAAGAGAGAAGTAAGAGAGAGAGCAAGAGAGTAAAGGAGGGAGAATGTGAGAGAGATAGAATGAACAAGCAAGTGAAAGAGACTGAGAAAGGGAGATGGAGAGACGAAGAGAGAAATGAGAGAGGTAAATAGTGGGGGAGAGATAGAGGGAGGGTAAAAAAGGAAAGAGAAATGTGGAGAGGTAAGGCAGAGATTAGAGAAGAGAAAGGGATAGAGAGATTATCATAAGTATGTTGAAAGAGAAAAGAGAGGTACGGTCAGACATAATGAAAGAGAGTGTGGGAGAGAGTGTGTGAATTATGGGAAGGAGGGAGGGAGTGTGAGAAAGGCAAAGAGATAAATATAAAGATGGAGAGAGGTAGATAGAGTGGGAGTGGGAGAGAGGGAAGAAAAGATTGAGGTAAGATAGAGAGAGAGAAAGACATAAAGGGGGAGAAGTAGTTAGAGATTGCAAGGGAGTGGTGTGGGAGAGATGAGAGAGAGCAAGAAGAGGAGATGAGAGAGAGCAAGAGCAACTGAGGGAGAGCAAGTGAGAGAAAGCAAGCAATGAAATTAGAGAAAGAGAGATAGAGGAATAAGAGAAAAAGAAATAAAGATGGAAATAGAGCAAGAAAGAAAAAGAAAAAGGAGAGAAGAGAGAGAGAGAGAGAGATTTAAATGAAGGAAAAAAGAAAGAATGACGGAGGGTGAGAGG
>NW_018251871.1:13649-17636 GCF_001263595.1 Phalaenopsis equestris | reverse complement strand
GGGAAAGAGAGAGAGGAACTGAGATATGAAGGAGGAGAAAACAGACGTAGGGAGAGAGCGTTTGAGGGTTGGAATGAGTGAGAGATAGAGAAAGCGACAAAGAATGAAAGAGAGGGCTTGAAAGAGAGAAGTTGAGGGAGAAAGAAAAAGCGAGTTACAAAGGGTAAGAGAGAAAGAAGATAGAGTGAGAGAGATGATGGATGTGAAAGAGGGAGGGAGAGTGAGACAGAGAGAGTGGGAGTGAGGGAGGGAGGGAGGGAGGTAGGGAAGATAGAGAGATGAAAGAAAGAGAGTGATAGAGGAAGAGTGATAGAGATAAAGGGAGAGAAAGAGAGATGGAAAGAGAAAGAGAGGGAGAGAAGGAGAGAGAGTGTTAGAGAATTAAGAGAGAGTGAGAGAGAGTGAGAGAGAGAGAGATAGAGAGAGCAAAAGTGGGAGGGAGAGAGAGAATGGTCTGAAGAAGATAAAGAGAGTAGAGGAAAGGAGGGAGAGGGAAATAAAAAGAGGAAGGGAGATAAAGAGGGGGAGAAAGAGGGACATAGGATGGGAATGTTTGAGGGTTGAAATGGAAGAGAGATATGGAGTAGTGGAATAGAGAGCAAGCGAGTGAGAGAGCAAGTGAGAGAGAGAGAGAGTTACACAGAGTGAGATTTTTTCTTCCCCTCCTTCCCTCTCACCCCCTAATCACTTCCTCTTCTATCTGTTCTCATCTATCTCTCATTATTTCTCACTTTCTCTCTACTCTTAATTCACTCACTTCTCTTTTAATACTTCTCTCCCTCTCTCCTCTTTCTTGCTTGCTCTTTATCTCTCTAGCTCGCTCTTTTCCCTTCTCTATCACCCCCACTCTACCTCTTACTATCTCTCTTTTGCCCTCCATATTTATCTTATTTCCTCTTTCCATTTTTCCAACTTCTTCTTTCACTCTTTTCTCTCTCTTTCACTTATCCTCTCTCTCACCTTACTCTTTCCCTCTTCCTAGCTTTCTCTCACACCTCCTTGTTAACTCTCTATCCCTCGCTCTCCTACTCCCGCACCCACTCATTTGTCCTCTTTTTTTCTCTATTTCAATCTTATTCTCTCTCTCCCACCTTGTTTGCCGCCTTTCTTGCTCTTTTACTCACACTTATTCTTTTCCTCCCTCTCTATCTATTTCTCGCTCTATCATTCTCTCTATCTTTCGTCACTCCCTCTTCCCTCTATAGTATTCTCTCGCTCTCTTCTCACACACCATTTTTGTTTTCTTTCTCAAACTGTCTTCTCTCTCTCTTTCTCTTTATCTCAATTTCTCTCTCTTGCTCTTACACTTATTATTTCTCCCTCTATCTCTCTCTTGCTCTCTGTCCTCCGCTCTCTTCTCTCTCACCTCTCCCTTTTTTGTCTCTCTCTATCCATCCATCCCTTTCTTTCTCTTCCCTATTTATCACACCAACCTCTCTTTTTTTGCTCGTTTTTATCTCCTTTTGCATCTCCATCTGTCAGCCTCTCGCTCCTTATCTCATTCCATATGCTTTTGCCTCCCTCTCATTCCCTCTTCTCTCTCTTTCTTCTCACTCTCACATTTATCTCTCAATCTCTCATGATCAAACTCTCTGCCTCCCTCTATCTCTCTTTCTCTCACCCTTCTCTTACTCTCCTTCTCTCGTTCTCTTATTCTCTCAATATATATCCCTCTCTCCCACTCTAAATTTCTCAAGCTATTTTATTCTTGAATTATCTCACACACACACACTCTCTTCCACATACATTCTTCTATTTTTACCTAACCCTCTTTCACTCATCTCACTATCTCTACATCTTTCTTGCGTTATTTATCGCTCCCCTGCTATTCCTCATATTTCTCCCCTCCCCCTCTATTTTATTTTCTCTCTCATCCCATCTCCCTTCTCTCACATCTCTCTTTTGTTCTCTCTTCTCTCACACACACTCTGTCATACTCTCTCTTTCACAAACACATACTATCAAACTTTTCTCTCTTTATCCATCATGATCTCTCCCTTTATATAACTCTCTTTCTCTCTCTTGCTCACACTCTCTACTACATGCAACTCTCTCTCTCAATCGCTCTATCTATCACTTACCTCTCCCTATCACTCACCCTCCATCTTACACCGTTGCATGCTCTCTCTCTCTCTTGCTTGGACTCTCTCTCTCTCTCTTGAGCTCACTTCCTCTCTCTCCCTCTCTCCGACTTTCTCTGCCTCTTCCCCTACCAATCCTTTTGCTCTTTCTCCCTCTATCATTCTTTCTCTTGCTCCATCTTCCCTCACTCTCTCTTCCCTCTACATTTTTCTCTCACTCTCTTTATCTCACTACTATTAGGCTATCATCAAAAGAAGAGGCTATCTCTACCATTCTCTCGCTCTCATTACCGTTCTCTTGCTCTCTTTTCTATCAGTGTTTCTTCTCTCTCCTTATTTACTCTTTCTCTACATCTATTCACACACACACACTCTCTCTCTCCCTCTCTCCATCTCTAACTCTTAACCCACCCCTCTCCTCTCGTTTAATCAATCTCCTAATATCCATTACTCTCTCTCTCTTGCTCACTCTCTTTTACTGTTTCTTCCCTAACTCTATCTTCTCTTTTTTTTTTCTCTCTAAGTCCCTCTCCCTCTCTCGCTCCCTCTATGTCTTCAATATAATTATCTCCCTCTCTTTATCTCTCTCTTTATATTCTATCTCACTTTGTGTCTCTCTTGCTTTCTCGCACTCTTCCTTTCTCACTTTAGTTCTCATTCTATTCTATCTCACTTTTTGTCTCTATTACTTTTTTTCTCTCTCTCCTCTATATGTTTACTCACTCTCTCTCCCTCCCTCTATCCCTTACTCACTATCTCTCTCTCTCTTCCTCTCTCTACCTCTCTTCTCTCTCACTTCCCCTCTCTCCCTTCCTCTCTCTATCTCCCATGCTCTCTCTCACTATCTACTTCTTGCTCTTGCATTCTTTACTCTCTTCTCTATCAATTTTGCTTTCTCTTTCTCTCTCACCTCCATCTCTCAATTTCTCTCCCTTTCTCCATTTTTTTTTCTCTCATAATCTCTCTTTCTCTATCTTTGTCTCCCAACTCTCTCTCTATCTATTATCTCCTTTATCACTCTCTACTTATTTGTCACATTCTCCCTCCTATATTCTCCCTCCCTCATTCTTATCTCTATCCTCTATATCCCTCACTCCTCTCTTATCTATCTCTCATTTATCCCTCTTGCTCTCCTTCTCCACCTCTCACTCACCCACCTACCTCTCTTACACCGTCTCTCTCCTTATCCCTCTACCTCTCTTACACCTCTCTCACCCTCAATCTATTGCTCACTTTGTCCTTGCTCTCTCCTTTCCCCTATAAATAGTTCTTTATCTCCCCACTCTTTGTCTTGCTCTCCCTCTCTCCCTTTCTTTTTTCTACTATCTCTCATCTCTATCTTCTCCTCAAACAATCTCATTATTGCTCTCTTTCAATCTCACACACTCTTTTCTATTTGTTTCTTTTTCTTCGACATTCTTTCTTCTCTACCCACCTCTCTCTAAATCTATCATCTTATTATCTCTGTCACACTTTACACTATTTCCCTCACTCACTCATGCTTTGTCTCTCTTTCACTCACTTTTCCCATATATCTCTCTCCTTTCCCCTCTCTCATTATCTCTTTCACTTTATGTCCCTCTCCCTCCCTCTCACTCTTCCTCTTTGCACATTTCTCTCTCTCTCTCTCTCACTCTCCATTCTTATCTCTCCCTCACTGTACTTTTATCACGATCTCTCACTATTTCAAACACACTCTCTCTCATACCCTCAACCTAACTCTCTTAATCCTCATATCTTCGTCTATTCCTCTCTCCCACTCCGTCACTATCTCCCTCTCTCTCTAACTGTCTCTCTTCCCCTCTTTCTTCCTATATTCTGCTCTCTCCATCTCACTTTTTATATCTCTCACTCTCTTTTAAGCTATCTCACTGTCTCTGCATCTCTTTCCCGAGAGGTGGTAAAG
>NW_018251871.1:13096-13561 GCF_001263595.1 Phalaenopsis equestris | reverse complement strand
TATCACCTCTCAAATCTCTTTCATTCTCTCTCACTCTTTCTCTTCTCTCATGCTTTATTATCTTACACACTTTTCTCTCTCTACATTCCTCACTCCCCCCCTCTATCTTACTTTCTCTCCCTCTTATTAGCTCTTATACTCACTCTTTCACACCCTTCACCCTACTTTATTCCCTCTCTCTCCCTCCCTCTCTTCTTTCCTTGCTCTCTCTTCTCACTTCTCTCTTCCCTTACTCTCTTTATTTTTCTCTCCCTCTTTCCCTCTCTTGCTCTCTCTTCTCTATCTCTCTTATCTATCACTCACTCTTAATCTCTTCCTCTCATTCCCTCTCCCACTATCACTCCCTCAGTTGCTCCCCTCTCTCCATCCCTCTTGCTCCCGTCCTCTCGCTTTCTCTTTTTCCCCTCTCTCCTCACTGTTACTTTCTCTCACTCCCTCTATACCTCCCTCTCTCCCTATATCTCT
>NW_018251871.1:0-13049 GCF_001263595.1 Phalaenopsis equestris | reverse complement strand
CATCTCACCTCTAATCTACTTCTCTCATTATCTCTCTCTCTCTCTTCCGCTCTTTTCTTTCTCTACCTCCCTCACTCTCTCCCTCTATCTTACTCTCTCTCCCTATAATTCTAGCACTCACACTCTCCCTTTACACCCTTCATACCTCCGTTCGCCTTATCTCTCGCCATCTTTCCATCCATCTCTCTTCTCCCTTCCCTCTTTCCTTAATTTTTATATTTTTCTTTCCCTCTCTTTCTCTCTCTTCTCTATCTCTCCTCTCTCTCTCTCTCAGTTACTCTATCACCCCTCTCTCATTCTCACATTCTCCCTTCCTCCCTCACTCTCACTCTCTTCTTTCTCTCTCCTCTCTCTATCTCTTCTCTTAATCATTTCTCTATATTCTCTCGCTCTCTTTTCTCACTTTTTCTTATCTCTTCCTCTCTTCCTCTGAGGGAGAGTTGAAGAGATATTTAAGAGGAGGGTGTAGAGAGAAAGAGAAGTTCAAGGAAGAAAAAGAGTTGGTTAAAAGAGAGACAAAGATGTTCTCTCATCTATCTCAATATATTTCTCACTTTCTCTCACACATCTTACCCTACTTTTCCCTCCTTCACCCATCCCTCCCTCTCTCACTTTCTATTTCACACATTTGTTGTATTTCTCACTCTCTCTTGCTCTCTCTTTCCACCTTCTCTTCTTTTATATCTCTCTCGCTCTCTCTATATCTCTCTATATTGCTCTATATCTCTCTAGCTCTATTTCTCTCTATTTCTCTTCTTTTATATCTCTCCTGCTCTCTCTATATCACACAATTTCACTCTCACTCTCACTCCCTTCATCTTTCTCTCTAGTTTTTCCTCTCTCTTCTTTGTTTTTTTCATCTCGATCTCTCTCTCCCATACTTGCTCCCTCTATTTTTTTCTTTAATTTCATTATTGATCATCCTCCCTCTCTTTCTGTCAACCTTAAACCTCTTTACACTATCTCTCTCTCAATCTCCTTAACCCTCATTCTCAATCTCTCTTGCTCTTTCTTTACTTGTTCTTCATTTCCTTCTCACTATTTCTCTCTCTCCCTCTCCCATCTATTTACTCCCTCTATTTTTCCTTTCTCCCTCCCTCTCTGCCTCTTTCACTATCTCTCCTCCTCACTATTTTTAATTTGCTCTCTCCTCTCTCTCTCAATCTAATATATTTCTCTCCCTTTCTATCAGTTTCTCTCTTCCTCTCTTTTATCTATCCCGCACTTCCTTCCTCTCTTATTCACTCTCTCCTATTATTGTCTCTCATTTCTCACTCATTCTCTTCTTCTCCGAGAGTGTGTGGGTGAGAGCAAGGAAGATAGAAAGGGAAGGTGCGAGGAAGAGAGAGAATAAGAGGGAAAAAGAGAGTGGGGGAAAGAGAGAAGAAATAGAGGAAATTAGGCAGGGATAGAGAAAAAAATAAAGAGGTGAAGAGAAAGAAAGTAAGAGAGAAATGAGAGAGGGAGAGAATAAAGATAATGATAAAAGAGAGAGGATGCTGGAGATTGAAAAAGGGTCAAATGAGAGAGTTGAGAGGGAGATAAATATATAGACACAGGAGAGAGATGAGAGAGTTGAGAGGAAGTGAGTACAGAGAGAGGGAGGGAGAGGGAATGATAGAGAAGATAATAAATAGAAAGAGAGAGATGAAAGATTGAGCGAAAGAGGGGGAGAGTGAGCGAGTGATAAAGAAGGTCGAAGAGATAAGGGGAAGGTGGGAGGGAAGGAGAGGGCACAAAAGAGTGAGAGTGAGAGGTAGGGAATGAGAAGAGCTCGGGAGAGTTAGAGTAAGAAAAAGAGACAAAGAAAGAGAGAGAGAGAGAGAGAGAGAGATAGAAACAGAGGGAGAGAGAAAAGCAGAGGGTGAGAGAATTAGAGCATGGAGACATAGAATAAGCTTGAGAGAGAGAGGTGAAAAAGGATGGAGGGAGGGAGAGTGAGACAGAGAGACGGAGTGAGAGTAGGAGGAAGGGAGAACAAAGAAAGTAAGATAAAGAGTGAGAAGACTATTAATAGAGATAAGAGAGACAATGGGAAAGAATAGAAGAAAGTGTGAAAAGTGTGAGAGAGAGAGATTTAGAAAGCAAGTGAAAGAGACAAAGAGAGGAAGGTGGAGAGAGGGAGAGAGGAGAGAGAGAAAATAAGAAGTAAAGAGGAAGAGAGAGAGATATATATTAAGAGAGGGAGAAAAAGGGAGAGATGGAGAGAGTGAGGGATAGAGAGAGAATAAGATACTTTTGGAGAGGGAGAAACGAGACGGATTGTCAAAGAGGGAGAAAGAGAGTGATGCGAGAGAGAGATTGAACAAGAGTGAGGGAGGGAGGGAGGGAGGGAGTGAGAGGGAGTGGGATAAAGAGGTGAAGGTAAAGAGAGTTGGAATAGAAGAGAGAGAGATCAGTATAGAGTGGTGCAAGATGGGGTGAGAGAGATAAGAGAGAGCGGGAGCAAGTGAGGGATAACAGGTGAGAGAAAGATGAGGTGGGAGGGATGAGAGAAAGCGGTAGCGAGTGAGGGTGCGGGCAATGAGGTAAGTAATCAAGAGCTCTAGAGACTGGATAAGTGAGAGGGAGATAGAAAGGCGAGAGAAGGAGGGGGTGATAGAGAAAGATAGAGAGAGAGGAAGGAGAGAGAAGGAGAGAGTAATAGCAATAAGGTGAGAGAGAAAGAAAGACGGCGAGAGAGAGAGAAGGTTGGAGAGAAAAAGGTGAGATGGAGAGGATGGGGGATAGAGGAAGAGAAAAAAATATGGAAATAGAAAGAAAAGGGAGAGAAAATAGCAAAGAGTTAAAGAGGAGGGAGAAGAAAGAACAAAAGAGATTGAGAGAGAAAATGAGAGGTAGAGCAAAAAGATAAGAGAAAATGTATGAGAGATGGTAGAGAGATTAGAGGTAGAGAGAGTGTGAGTGGGAGAGAGGGAAAGCTTGAGGTAAGACGGAGAGAGAAAGAGAGATAGAAAGTGGGAGAGATATATAGAGATTGCAAGAGAGCGGTGTGTAAGAGATGAGAGAGAGCAAGAGCAACTGAGGGAATGCGAGTAAGAGAGTGCAATAAATGGAATTAGAGAAAGAGATATAGAGACAAGAGAAAGAGAAAGAAAGAAAGAAATAGAGCGGAAATAGTAAATGAAAACGAGACAGTGAGTAAAAAAAGAGAGAGAAGAAAGATTTGAAAAGGTCAAGGGGGAAAGAGAGAGAGAAATTGTATGAGAGATCGTAGGGAGAGTAGAGATGGGAGGGAGAGGGAAATAGAGTGAGGAAAGGAGATAAATAGTGGAAAAAAGGGAAGTAGGGAAGGAGTGTTTGACAGTTAGAATGAGGGAGAGATAGAGAAAGAGACAGAGAGCGGGAGAGAGGGCATAAATGAGAGAGATATTATGAGTTTCAACATAAATAAACAATTTTTCTTACTGTTCATATATTAAGTATGAATATACCAAACAAAAATAGAAAGATAAAGATGGGAGAGAGAGAGAGGAAAAATATAGATTACAAGAGAAAAAGATGGGAGAGAAAGAAAGAGCAAGTGAAAGAGCAATAATGAGAGGGAGAGAATGTGTGAGATATAAAAGAGAGAGAGAGAGAGCAAAAAAGAGAAAGCAAGAAGAGAGAAGAAGAGGGAGCAAGTGTGTGTGTGAGAGAGAGATAGAGGCAAGAGTGAGTGTGTGAGAAAGAGAGAGAAGTGGAGAACAAAAGATGGATCGAGAGAATGAGAGAGAGAGAGAGGGAGAGAGAGTGAGTGTTTGTGTGTGAGAGAGGGAAAAGAGGGAGATACGAGAGAGACAGATTGGAAGTGAGAGGAATGAGAGGAGAGGGAAGTGAGAGGAATGAGAGAGCAAGAGTGAGAGAATATGGACAGAGAGAAGTGTGGAAGAAATAGAGTGTGTGTGAGAGAGATAGAGACAGAGGGAGAGGGAGAGGTAGAGGGAGGGAGAGGAGGGATGAAGGAGAAGAAGAAATTTATAGAGTGAGAGAGAAAGAAGAAGTGAGAGGGAGTGAAAGAAGGAGAGGTAAACAGAAATGGTAGAGGGCGTGAGAGAGAGTGAGGGAGGGTGGTAGTTGGAGAGATGGAAGGATAAAGAGAGGCGAGTAAGAGAGAGAGAGAGAGAGAAAAGAAGAGATAGAGTGAAAGATTAGAAAGGAGTAGAAAGGGAGTAGAAATGAGGGAGGGATGGATAGGGAGTAGGAGAGAGACTTGATGAGAGTGGGATGGGGAGGGAGATAGAGTGAAAGAACTGAGAACAAGTGAGGGACCAAGAGAGAGATAACTCACTCTACTCTCATTTGCCTTCCCCCTCCCTCCCTCCATTTCCCTCTTTAGCTCCCTCTCCATCCCTCTCATATTCTCTCTTTTTAACACTACCTCCTTCCCTCCCTCTCTCTTCTTCTCACACTTTCGAACACTCTTCATCTCAATCCCCCTCTCTCACTCTTTGTCTTATGCTCTCATTGCCTCTTATTATCTCTCTCTATCACTCTTTCTCTTGCTCTTATCTCACTCTTCAAACTTTTTCTCCTGTTCTTCTCTCTCTCATTTTATAACTCTCCAGCAATAACTCTCTCAAACTCTAACTCTCTAACTCTCTATTCTGTTACTTTCTCTCACCAAATAAATTTTCTTTTTACCCCACCCTCTCTATCCCACCCCTTTGCATGTCTATCCTTCTCGCTTTTACTTTATCTCTCACACACTTCTCTATTTCTCTCTTTCTCTCTATCTCCTAGCTTTCTAACTTTTTCCCTCCCCTATCTCTCCCTCCCTCCCTCCCTCTCACTTTCTATCTCTTTTACCCAATATCACTTTCTTTATCTCTCTCTCAGCTTTCTCTCTCCTTCTCTATGTTGCTTTATCTCTCCCACCCTTTTCTCCCCCTTTTCGTCTCCTTACATCCCACTATTTCTCTCTCAAACTCTCTCTCCCTTTCCCTTCTCACTCTTTTTCTTCTATCCTCTCTTGCAATCTCTCTCCCTTTCCTCCCTAACCATCCATCTCTCCCTCTCTCCTTCTCTCTTTCATTTCTCTCTCACACTCTCATTTTAACTCCCTCACTTTTCCTTTTCTCTCTCTCTTTCTCTTATTATTCTATCTCACTCCATATCCCTCCCTCCCTCCCTCCCTCCCTCCCCCTCTCTTGCTCTCTTTCCTCTTTATCTCTCACTGTCCACATCTTTATATTTCTCCTCACTCCCTCACTTTCTCCATCTCTCTCGTGCCTTCGACCTCATTCTCCCTTTATCTTTGTCTCTCTCTTTATTGAGAGGGATAAAAGGAGAGATTATGAGAAGTAAGGAGGGTGAAGAGAGAGCAAGAGAAAGATGGGTGGCGGAGAGTTATGATGAGAGAGAAAAAAATAGCGAGAAAAAAATCAAAGAAAAGAGAGAAAAGAATGTGTGAGAGATTAGGAGAGAGAGCGTGAGAGAGTTAGAGAGAGCAAGAGCAAAAAAGGGAAGAAAAAAGAGAAGGGTGATAGACAAATACATAGAGAAAGAGAGAGAATAAGTGGCAAAGAGCAAGTGATAGAGAGTGAGAGATTAAGAGAGCGATGGAGGGAGAGGAGATGGGAGTAAGGGAAGAAGAAAGAGAGAGAGAAAAGTTAGAAGGAGGTAGAGCAAAAAAAAAAAGTTAGTGAGAGAGCGAATGAAAGAGAAAGAGAGAATGAGAGATGGAGAGTGAGAGAAGAGAAAGTTAGGGAAAGAGAGCCTTGGGAGAGAAGGGGGTAAGTGAGTGAGTGAAAGAAAGAGAAGAAGAGAAGAAAGAAAAAGATACAGAGGGCGTGAGAGAGATAGAGTGTGAGAGAGGGAAACTAAGAGAGAAAATGTGAGAGACAAGAGAGGGAGCAGGAGAGATTGAGAGAGAGGAGAGATATGGAGAGAGTGAGTGCGATAAAAAGTTTGTGAGAGTAGAGTGAGTTCTAGAATGAGAGAAAGAAAGTGCAAGATAGTGGGGAGAGGGTGGGAGATAGAGAGAATGACAAATAGATAGATATGTGTGGAGAGAAAGGTTAATATTTTAAGAGAGAGATATACCGAGAAAAAAAAGGCAAGAAAGAGAATGAGAGTGAGGGAGACAAAATAGAGAAGTGAGAGAGGTAGGGAGGGAGTTTAGGAGGGAGAGTGATAGTGAGATAAACATAGATAGATTGAGTGAGAAAGGGTGTGTGCTAGAGAGAGAAGAGAGAAAAAGAGAGTGTAAGTGTGAGAGAGAGGGTGAGGAAGATAAAGTAAGAGAGATAGAGTGAGAGAGAGAGCTTTAGGGAGGCTAGGAGGGGACAAGAATGAAAAAGAAAGATAGAGAGAGTGTGTGTGAGAGAGGGAGAGAAAGAATAAAGCATGAGAGGGGGAGAGTGAGAGAGGGAGTGAGCTTAAGAGAGTGAAAGGGAGGCTAGGAGTGAGTGAGGCATGGAGAGACAAAGAGAGAGGGAGCTCAAGAGAGAGATTGAGAGAGGGTGGAGAGGGAGAGAGAGCGAGTAAGGGAAAGGAAGCTGGTGGGAGAGAGAGCATGAGAATGAAATTGGAGAGGAATAGATGATGAGAGGGAGATGGTGAAATAGAGAAAAGTATGGAGAGAGAGATATATGTGGAGCGAGAAAAGAAAGGGAGGGCAAAAAAAGAAATCTAAAGTGAGTGAGAGTGAAAGATGGTTTATGATAGAGAAAGAAGGAGATGTGAGAGGGGTATGAGAGAGAAATATTCCCCCTCCCTTTTCTCATTCTCTCTCCTGCACCCAAACTTTCTTTTCTCTCTCTATTCTTTTTCTATAACTACTTCTCTCTCTCTCACATCTCTCTATTCCATTGTCTCACTCTTACTCTTCATCCCTCTCATACTAACAACCTCAGTCACTCCCACTCGCTTTCTCCCTTTTTCTCCTCCCCTCTTTCCACCGTTTCTTTATTTCTTTAATCTCTATCTCTCTCATTATCTCTTTCTCCCCATTTCTCTCACACTCTTTTTGCATCTCTCTATTCCTTTCTCTCACTCTCCCTCCCTCACTCTTATCATTCATCTCTCTCATACTAACAACGTCACTCTCTCCAACTCCCTTTCTTTCTTTTTCTCCTCCCTCTCTTTCCACTGTCTCCTTTATCTCTCACCCTCCCTCTCTTTAACTCTTTCTCCTCATTTCTACCTCTCACATGATAGAGGTAGGAAGGGATATAGAGATAGTCTAATAGAGAGAGAGAAATAAGAGATAGTGAGAGAATTGAGAGTTAAAGAAGTGGGAGTGGGAGAATGGGAGTAAGGGAGGAAGGGGGAGTTATAGAGAGTGGAGGGATGGAGAAGAGGGAGAGTAAGAAAGAAGGAAAGAGAGACAATGAGAGAGAGGTGGGGAGAAGAGGAGATGGGATGGGGTAGGGAATGAGAGAAACTGTGAGAGAATTACAAAGGTGGAGAAAGAAGTCATATGGTGTGAGAGAGCAAGAGAGTCTGAGCAAGTGAGAGAGAGTGAGAGACCAAGAGAGAGGGAAGCAGAGAAAGGAGTGTATGTCTGAGAGAGAACAAAGAGAGGGATAGAGAGTCAAAGAGATAAAGAGACAAAAGTGGATAGACAACAAAACTCTTTCTCCTCATTTCTATCTCTCTCATTCTCCTCCCTCTCTTTCTACTGTCCCTCCCTCTCTCTCTCCCTCTCTCACTTTCTTTCTCTCTCCTTCCCTCTTACCATCCCTGTCTCTGGCTCTCACCTCTCTCTAAAGCTCTCTCTAGAACTTTTTTCTCGGATCATCTCCTTGTTCTCTCATTTCTCTCTAGTGATGGAGCAAGATTGAGAGAGATAAAGAGCAAGGCTAGAGAAGGAGCATGAGACAGAATGTGAGAGTAAAAGAAAGTGAGAGAGAAATAAGACAGAGGAATTGAAAAAGAAGAGTAACATTTTTTTTTGGTGAAGAGAAGAGAGTCATGAAAAGAGTGATAGAGAAGAGAGATAGAGAGAGGAGAAAAATAGAAGAGAAAAAAGAATGAGAGATTACAAGAAAGAGAAAGAGAATAATAAAATAGATAAGAGAGGGAGAGGGAGATGGAGAGCAAGAAGAGGAAGTGAGTGAGGGAGCGAGAGTGGTCGTGAGAGAATAATGTGAGAGAGAGAGAGAGAGAAAGAGAGAGAAAAAGAGAAAGATTAAGAGACTGAGAGAAGAAGAAAAGTGATAGAGAATGAGAAAGAGATGAGGAGAGAATAGGAGTGAACAGAACGAAGAGAACGGGAGATAAATCTCACTCATTAAGAAATAAATCTCACTCATTAACTAACCTCCTTCCTTGGGAGATAAAGAGCATGAGAGTTGTACAACGTGAAAGAGAGGAGAGAAAGCTATATAGAGAAAAAATAGGATAGAAAAAGCTTTCTTTTATTAGAAGAGGAGAGAGTGCACGGGAGGGTTAGAGTTGGAGAGAGATGAGATAGAGCAAAAGGGGAGAGAGAGCTTTCTATATATCTTTCCTTTTTCCTTCTATCTCTCCCCCGTATCTCGCTCACTGCTCTTATTTTTGCTCTTGACATATGTCCCTATCTCTTTCTCCCTCCCTCCCAGCCCTAAGAGGAATGAAAGAGAAAATAAAGAGCTCTTCTTCTTTGATCCTCTACTCACTCTCTATCATTCTCTGATGGTTTCCCTTTTTTCTCACTTTATCTTATTCTCTCTTATTTTCTTTCTCTCATTCTCTCTCTCATTGTCTCTCTCTTTCTCTCATTCTCTCTCTCATTGTCACTTTTTCACTAAGTGAGAGTGAGAGAAACGTAATGGGATGAACATAGTGGAAGGGACTGATATTGAGAGGATTGGCAGAGAGAAAATGAGGGAAGAAAAGAGTGATGTATGTCTTCTCTTCTTATCTCTCCTCTCGCTCTCTCTAACTCTCCCTCTCTCCCTTCCTCCCTTGCTCATTTCTTCCCCTCCCTCTCTCCACACCCCCTTAAATCTCTCTCCCTCGCAAACTCTCCCCCCCTATGAGATAAAAAGAGAAGATATGAGAGAAAAACATTACCCTCTCATACTCTAAATCTTGCCATACTCTAAATCTTGCTTTAAATCTTGCTTTCTCCCTTTTCCCTCTTTGTTTCTTTCTACATACTCTATTTTGCTCTTGCTCTCTGATTTTTTTATCTCTATCTATCATCTACACTACGTCTCTCTCTCTCACTTTCTCCCTTTATCACTCTTTCTTTTTCTCTGACTCGATCTCTCTTAAGAGATAAGGAGAGTGAGAGAGAGGGGGAGAGAGAAAATAGATAGAGAGGGAGAGGGAGAGAGATAGTGAGAGAGAAAGAGAGTGAAGGAGAGAGAGGGAGGGAGGGATAAACATAGAGAGGGAACGCTAGAGAGCTAAAGAGCTAGAGCAAGAGAGAGGCACTAACTGTGGAAAGAGATGGAAGCATACTCTTCCTATCTCCCTACCTCCCTCCAACCCTCTTTTGCCTCCTCTTCTTTCTCTCTCTCATTCTTTATTTCTATCTTCCTCTCTCACTCACGCACTCTCTTTGTCTCTATATCTCTTTTTCTTTCTCTCTGAGTGATAGAGAGAGGGAGGGACAGAGGGAGAGAGAGAGAGATGGAGAGCTAGAGAAAGAAAATCAAGAAAGATCAAGCACATGAGAGGGTTAGAGAAGGAGAGAGTTAAAGTGATAGATAAGGAGAGGGTAGAGAGATAATATAAGCATCTCTCTCCCTTTTTCTCTCTATCTCTTTCACTTTCAATCTCTCATTTCTCACATCTCTCTCCTCTTTCTCTCAATTTCTCACCTCTCTTCTCTTTCTCTCACTCTAACTCTCTCACAATTTATTTTTTAATCTCTCATTATCTATCTTTTCTATCTCTTCTATCACTTTTTCTCCTCTCTCATCCTCTCATCATTATCTCTCTAATGATGGCAAGAGAGAGACAGTGCGAAAAAAATGAAGACCAGAGAGGAAGGGAAAGAAATAGTGATGAAGAGAGAGCAAGAGTGAAGATGAGAATTGATGCTCTCCCTCTCTCCATCCCATTTTGTCCCTCTATCTCACTCTTACTCTCTTTAGCTCCCTCTCCAAAAGAGAGAGAGATAGTGAGGGAGAGAGAGAATAGATAGACAGAGGATGTAGAGAGAGGTTTGGACGGAGGGAGAGAGGGAGAGAGATAGATGGTTGATGAGAGAATAAGAGGAGAAACATAGAGAGAGTGTCTATGAGAAGAAAGTGGGAGAGTTAGAAAGTGAAGAAAGAAATGAGAGCTTTATAGAAATGAAGTATAAGAGATAGCGAGTGTGAGAGAACAAGAGATAAAAAGGGAGAGAGGGAGAGTGAGAGAAGAGGAAGAGCTAGAGAGATTGCAAGAGGGGAGAGGAAGGGGCAAAGAGGGATAAGGAGGGACAAAGAGGGGGTGAGAGAGAGGGAATGATAAAGGCAGAGAAAATTGAGTTAAGTGAGTGGGAGGTAAAAGCAAGAAAGTAAGAGTGTTAGAGTGATTGAAGAAGGTGAGCGATAGGGGATGATATAGAGACGTGGAGAGAGAATGAGTTATAGAGAGAGGAGGGGGAGGGGGAAGGCGAGCGAATAAGAAAGGAAGAGGTTGGAAAGAGAGGAAGATATTGCTCTTCTCTCCCTCTTTAAATGGCCACACACACTCTCTCGCTTTCCTCAGGCTTCCTCTCTCTATCTCATTCTCTCTTTCCTTCTCTCTCCCCCATCTCTTTTCTTCCTCTCAACCTCTAGCAAGGCAAGAGGAGAAAGAGGGAGAGAAGCATGATAGAGAGTGAGAGAGAAAGAATTAAAGGAAGAGATTGAATGAGAGAAAGAAGGAGGAGCACCAGAGAGAGTGAGAGAGAAAATAAGGGAAGAGTGATAAAGAGAGAAGGAGAGAGATATAAAAAGAGAGAAGACGAGAGCATGAGAGAGTAGATAAAGATAGAAAAAAGAAAGGGTGAGAGATTGAAATGGAGCTTGAGAGGGATAGAGAGAGTTTGAGAGAGAAAATAGAAGAAGAGTGGTGGAGAGATAGAGAGAGCTTGAGAGGGATAAAGGGAATCAGAAAGAATAGATAAGTGTTCCCTCATTCCATCTTCCATCCTATCTCTCTCACTCTATCTACCTATATCTCTATCTTTCTTTCTCTCCCACCCTCTCATTCTATCTCTCTACCTCTCTCACTTTTTTCTCTCATTCTCTCACTCAATTCCCTTCTCTTACTCTCTCCCACTCGTTTATACATATATCCCACACTCTTCCTTTAACTCTTTATCTCTCTCTCTTTCCATCTAACTCTCACTTTCTCTTTCCGTTACTAGAATTCTTCGTCTCATCTCGTTAGCTCTCCATCTCTCTCACTCTCTCCGTCCTATTCTTCGTCTCATCCCTTAATAGAATAAGAGCTTGAGAGAGAATAGAGAGAGATTTATAGAGAGGCTTTGAGAAAGAAAAGGAGGTAAGTCAATGAGTTAGAACGAGAGAAATAGTTAGAGAGATAGAATGAAATAAAGAGAAAGTGAGAGAGAGAGAGAGCTAGAGAGAGAAAGGTAAGGAGATGGAGAGTAAGAGAGAAGAGAGGAGAAAAGGTGAGAGAGAGGGTGGGAGAGGGATTAATGGAGAGAGAGAGAGGGATAAGGATAGATAGGGAGGGGGATAAAGAGAAAAGGAAGTAGAGAAAGAGAGAGAAAGCAAGTTGGAGAGAGGGGGAGAGGGAGAGGAATGGAGAGAAAGGTAGTGGGGAGAGATTAAAAGAGGGAGGGAGGGAGAGAAAAAAACAAGAGAGAGAGAGAGGGAGAGAGTGGGGTGGGAGAGGATAATGTAAAGAGGGGCAGAGAGGGAGAGAGTGAGAAAGTGAGTAAGGGAGAGAAAGAGAAGAGAGGCTGAGTGAAGGAGGAAAGGAGAGAGAAGAGTAGAGTGAGAGAGGACACGGGGTATAGGGAGGGTGGGGTAAAAAGAGAACAATGTGAGAGAGTAGGGAGAGGGTAAGACAGAGAGTGAGAGAAGAGGGAGAGTGATGGAGAATTAGAATGAGATGAGGAGAGGGAGAGAAGGGTAGTTAGAGAGTCAAAGAAGAGAGGAATTGTGAGAGAGTAAGAGAGTTACAGAGGGTGAGGAGAGTGGGAAGCGAGCAAGAGAGAGGGAGAGGGAAGAGCAAAAGAAGGAGAGGGACGAGAGGGGAGAGGGAAAGGAAGAGGGAGAGGAAGAGAGATAGAGTAAGGAAGAGAGACATAATTGGAGAAGAGAGGGAGAGAGAGCGACAGTGAGAGAAAGGGGGAAGGAGAGAGTGGAACCGAGGTAGAGAAAGAGAAATAGAGAGAGGGGGTGTGAGAGTGAGAGAAAGCAAGAAATAGTGAAAAGGGGAGAGATAAAATAAAATAAAGAGTTAGAGAGAGGGTGGGTGAGGGAATGATGGAGGGGGAGAGACAAAATAAGAGATGTAAAGCTAGAGAGAGTGAGAAAAAATAAGCAAAAGAGGAAAAATGTGAGGAGATGGATGGAGAGAGAATAAGAGAGACAAAGAGATATCTCTCTATTTTTTTCTCACTACCATTTTCCTTCCATCACACACTTCCTCTATCTAATCTCTCAGTACTCTCCCTCTTATTTCTTTATCTCTCACCCTCCATCTCTCTAACTCTACTTCTCATTTCCAACTCTTAATCTATCTCACACACTCTCTCCCCCACTTTCTCTTTTTCTCTCTCCCTCTCCATCTCCCCCTCTAATTATCTTTCTCACTCTCCCTCTCTCCCATTCTCTCTTTCTCTCACTTCTCTTCCCTCCCTCTCACACTTGCAATGCAGAGTCAGAGTGAGAGGAGAGACATGGAGTGGTATCAAGAAAGGAAGTGCAAGGAAGAGTAAGAGAGGGTTTGAGAGAGAGGGAGAGAGATATCAATATTGAGATAGAGGGAGAGAGCTATCACCATTGAGATAGAGGGAGAGAGTGTGAGAGTGGTGAAAAAGAGAGATAAAAAGCGATATAGAATAAGAGAGTTGAAGAGAGAATGGAAGGATTGAGATAGAGAGACTCTCCATCTCTTTTTCCACTTTATAGCTCTCTCACATTCTTGTTTCCACTCTTTCTACCTCTAACCCTCCCTCCTCCTTCTCT
>NW_018251870.1:2993-10467 GCF_001263595.1 Phalaenopsis equestris | reverse complement strand
CACTACATGACTTTCATTCTAAAGCTTATAAACTTGTGGAAATTTCCCAACATATGTTCATTTCTTGTTGCTCCTGTCTCTTACAACGAGGTTAAGAGAAACAAAGTTAGAAATGAGAGAGGGAGAGAATAAAGATAGTGATAAAAGAGAGAGAAAGATGGAGATTGAAAGAGGGTTAGAGTGAGTAAAAGTGAGAGAGCAATAGGGAGAGAGAGAGTAGGAGTGAGAAAGAGAGAAGAGATTAAGAGGCGAGAGAATTGAGAGAGGGGAGAGGGAGGCTAATATACAGAGACAGGAGAGAAATAAGAGAGTAGGGATGGACTGAATACAGAGAACGGGAGAGAGAGGGGAAGATAGAGAAGAGATTGAATAGAAAGAGAGGGATGAGAGGTAGAGCGAGACAGGAGGTAGAGCGAGCGAGTGATAGAAAAAATTGAAGAGATAACAGGGAAGGAGGGAGGGAAGGTGAGGGCACAAGAGAGTGAGAGAAAGAGGCAGAGAATGAGAAAAGAGCACGAGAGAGTGAGAGCAAGGAAAACAAGACAAAGAGAGAGATAGTTAGATAAAGATGGAGAGAGAGAGAGAGAAGGAGAGTGTGAGAGAATTAGAGTGAGGTGACAGAGAACGAGCTTGAGAGGGAGGTGAAAAGAAATGGAGGGAGGGAGAGTGAGACAGAGAGAGGGAGAGAGAGCAGGAGGGAGGGAGAGTGAAAAGAGTAAGATAAAAAGAGAGAAGATAGTAGAGACAGTGGGCGAGAAAAGAAGAGAGAGTTAGAGAGAGATAGAGTGAGCAAGCAAGTAAAAGGGACAAAGATAGGGAGGTGCAACAAAGAGAGAGAGATAGATAGAGATGGAGAGAGAGAGAGAGACAAGGAGAGTGTAGAGAATTAGAGCAAGGTGACAGAGGACGAGCATGAGAGAGGTGAAAAGAGATGGAGGGAGTGAGAGTGAGATAGAGGGAGGGAGAGAGAGGAGGGAGGAAGAGAGTAAGATAAAAAGGGAGAAAGATAAAAAGAGAGTAGGAGAGAAAGGAAGAGAGAGTGAGAGAGATAGAGTGAGTAAGAAGTGAAAGAGACAAATAGAGGGAAGTAGAGAGATGGAGAGAGGGAAGAGAGAGAATATAAAAAGTAAAGTGGAAGAGAGAGAAAGATAAAAAGAGGGAAACAAGATGGAGGGTCAGAGAGGGAGAAAGAGAGTGTTGGGAGAGAGAGACTGAGAGGGAGGGAGGGAGGGAGTGCAAGGGCGTGAGAGAGGGGGATAGAGAGGTGAAGGCAGGAGAGATGGAATATATGGGAGAGAGATAGGTATATAGCGGAGAGAGAGAGAGAGTGAGCGAGGGAGAGTAGGTGAGAGAGAGCGAGCAACAGTGTAAATGATATAGAGCTCTCAAGAATGGATAAGTGAGTGGGAAAGAGAGAAGGAGAGAGAATGAGAGAAAGATAGTAATAAGGTGTGAGAGAAAAAAGGGAAGGAGAGATGGAAGGATATAATTATATCAGGGAAAAGAAAGGAAAGGGAGAGAAAGTGAGAGAGAGAGAGTTGAAGAAGAGAGAAAGAAAGAATGAAAAAGATAGAGAGAGAATATGAGAGGTAGTGTTATGAGAGGTAGTGTTAGTAGTGTTAGAAAGATAAGACAGAATGTATAAGAGATGGTAGATATAGTAGAGAAGGAGGGGACAGGGAAATATAGAGAGAGGAAAGGAGATAGAGAAGCGGAGAAAAAGGGACGTAAGGAGGGAGCATTTGATGGTTGTAATGAGGTAGAGATTAGAAAGAGAAAGAGTGGGAGAGATGGAAAGAAAGAGAGAGATGGGGAGCGAGAGAAAAAGCAAGTGACAGAGAAGTAAGAGAGAAGAAAGGAAGAGTGAGAGAGATAATAAGAGAAGGATAAAGCAAAAGAGGTAAAAAGAGAGGAAGGGAGGGTGAGATAAAAAGATAAAGAAAGTGAAGGAGGGAGGTAAAGTGAGACAGAGAGAGTGGGATTGTACGAGGAAGGGAGAGAGAGTGAAGTGAGTAAGAGAGAGAGAGATGATTATTAAGGAGAGATGTAGGAGAGAGAGCAAGAGAGCAAACAAGGGAGAATGTGAGAGAGATAGAGTGAACAAGCAAGTGACAGAGACTGAGATAGGGAGGTGGAAAGATGGACAGAGAGATGAGAGAGGTAAAGAGTGGGGGCGAGATAGAGGGAGGGAAAAAATGGAGAGAGAAATGTAAAGAGGTAAGGCAGAGATGGGAAAAGGAAAGGGATATAGAGAGTATGATAAGTATGCTGAAAAAAAAAGAGAGGTAGGGTCAGACTGAATGAAAGGGAGTGGGGGAGAAAGGGAGTGGGGGATAAAAGGGATTGAGTTAGGGAGTGGGAGAGTGTGAGAGAGGGAGAAACATATAAAGAGAGCGATGGAGAGAGGTAGAGAGAGTGGGGTGGGAGAGAGGGAAATGTTGAGGTAAGACATAGAGAGAGAGATTGAAAGGGAGAGAGATAGGTAGAGATTTGAAGAGTGGTGTGGGAGAGATGAGAGAGAGCTAGAGCAATTGAGGGAGAGAAAGTGAGAGAGATCGAGCAACGGAATTAGAGAAAAAGAGATAGAGAGACATAACAAGGAGATAGAAAAATGGAAATCGAGCGAGAAAGAGAAAGAAAAAGAAAAAAAAAAGAGAAAGAGTTAAAAAGAGAGAGAAGAAAGAATCAAAGAGGTTGAGAGGAAGAGAGAGAGAGAGAAAATTTAGGAGAGATCAAAGGGAGAGTAGACAAGAAAGGGAGAGAGAAATAAAGAGAGGAAAAGAGATAGGGAGGGGGAGAAAAAGAGATGTAGGGAGGGAGCATTTGAGGGTTGGAATGAGGGAGACATAGAGAAAGAGATAGAGAGTGGGATAGAAGGCATGAAATTGAGAGATAAGAGGGACGTAGGAAGGAAGTGTTTGAGGGTTGGAATGAGGGAAAGATAGTGAACGAGATAGAGAATGGGAGAGAGGGCATGAAAGAGAGGGATAGGGAGAGATAGAGAAAAAGCGAGTGATAGAGAGTGAGAGAGTCATAGAGAGTGAGAAAGAAAGAAAATATAGTGAGAGAGATGATAAGAGAGACTGAGAAAGAGTGAGATATAGGGAGGAGAGTGAGTGAGATAAAGAGATAAATGATGTGAAGGAGGGAGGGAGAGTGAGATAGAAGGGAGGTACAGAAGATAGAGAGATGAAAGAAAGAGAGAGCGACCGAGGAAGAGTGAGAGAGAGAATTAGAGAAGAGAGAGAGTGAGAAAAATTGAGAGAGAGCAGGAGTGATAGAAAGAGAAAAAGTGGGAGGGAGAAAGACAATGGTTTTAGGAAGATAAAGAGAGTAGAGAAAAGGAGGGAGAGGGAAATAAAAAGCGAAAAGTAGATAAGAAGGGGGAGAAAGAGGGACATAGAATGAGAGTGTTTGAGGGTTAGCATGGAAGAGAGATAGGGAGGAATGGAAAATAGAGCAAGTGAGTGAGAGGGCAAGTGAGAGGGCAAGTGAGAGAGAAAGTAAGTAGAGTAAGAGAGTTAATAAGAGAGAGAGAGAGAGAGAATGAAAGAGAGAAGGAGCAAGAGCGAGAGGTAAATAGTGAGAGTAAGATACAAAGAGAGGGAGTTCGGGATAGGAGAAAGAGGAAGAGAGTAAAAGCGAGCAAGAGAGAAGAGTGAGAGAGAGCTTATAAGGAGGAGAGAAAGTGAGAAAGATATAGTGCTCAAGGGAGTGAGAGAGACAGAGCGAGGGAGGTGGAGAGATGAAGGGAGAGAGAGTGTATGAGGGGAGAAAAAGGGAGAAGAGAGATAATAAGATATTGAGAGATAGAGAGAATAAGATAAGTATGGAAGGAGAGAAAAGAGAGGTGCATGAGAGAGGGAGAAAGAGAGTTGGGGAGAGGGAGAGTGTACAAGAGAGATTGAGGGAGGGAGAGAGAGTGTGTGAGAGAGAGAGAGGGAGAGAGAGAGATAAAGAGATGGAGGGAGAGAGAGTGTGTGTTCCTGAGGGAGAAAGAGTGGTGTAAAAGGGAGAGAGGAAGGTAGAGAGTGCGAGAGAGGGGTGGTGATAGTGGGAGAGAGAGGGTGTGTGTTTGCAAAAGATGGAGTGCGAGAGAGGAGTGGTGATAGTGGGAGAGAGAGACAGAGAGGGCAAATGATGGAGAATTCGAGAGAGATAAAGTGAGGGGGAGTAAAAGAGAGAAGGTAGATAGAGTGATAGAGATTGAGGGAGGGAGGGTGAGAGGGAGAAAAAATAAGAGAGAGAAATAGAAAAGTGAGAGAAAGAGATTGATAGAAATAGTGAGAGCGAGAGAAAAGAGGCCAAAAGTGAAAGTGAGAGAGCAACACAATAGAGTAAAAAAGAGAGGAGAAATAACCTGAGTAGTAGGAGTAAGAAGTTAGAGAAATAAAGAGAGTTAGAGAAGGGAGAAAAGCAAGAGAAGATTTACAGAGCAGAGAAAGTGAAAAAAAGATAATGTGAGAGAAACAGAGAGAGAGGAAGGGGATGGTAGAGGAGGGATTAAGATAGAAAGTGAGAAGTGGGATAGTAAAGAGAGAGAAGGAGATTAAAATAAAAAGAGAGTGAAAGAGAAGAGAGTACGAAAGAGATAAAGAGGAGCGAGAGAAGATACATAACAGAGGATAGAATGAGAAAAAGAAGAGAGGGGGAGAAAGGGAGAAAAAAATGGGAGATAGAGGGAGGGATGGAGAGGGAGTGTGAGATTGAGGAAGAGTAAGAGTAAGAGAGAGGGAGAACGAGGAAGTAGCGAGAGAATAGAAAGAGTAAAGAAAAAAAAGATATCACAAGATTGTCAAATAAAGAGAGATATATGAAGAGAAAAGATAAATATATAGAGCTAGAAAGAGCAAGAAAGCGAGGAAGAGAGAGTGAGAAAGGGTGAAAAAGGGATAGTCGGAGGGAGAGGGGAGAGAGAGAAGAAATAGCGTAAGAGCAAGAGAGAGGAAGAGAGACAGAGACAGAGACAGAGAAAGGGATTGAGAGTTAGATATGGAAAGATAGATTGAGATAAAAGAGAGTTAGAGAGATGAGTGAGGAGAGAGGGACGGTGGATAGAGAGAAGTTGGAGAAGAGTGAGTAGGGGGACACGAGTGGGAGAGATAGTGAAAGGGAGAAAGAAAGAAGAGAGAGAGAAATAAAATGGAGAGAATGAGTGAGCAAAGGAATAGAGAGAAAGGTATAAAATAATAGAGAGACCATGAGGGATGAAAGGTTGCAAAAGGGAGAGAACGAGGAAGAGCGAAGAAAGAGTAAGAGAGAGGTGTAGGGAGAGTGACATAGAGCTGGGGGAGAGCTGAAAGAGAGAGTGCATAAGTGTAGATGAGAGGGAGAAAGATAAAGAAAGACAGAGTGAGTGGGCAAAGCAATAGAGATGGGAAGATTGATTGTGAAAGAAATAGTGGGCAAGAAATGGAATAGATAGAAAAGAGAGTAAGAGAGAGATAGGGAGAGAGAGGGAGGATGGAAAGTAAGAGAGAGCAAAAACGATGGAAATAATATTAAGAGAGAAGGAAGAGAGATGGGTGTGAGAGAGTGTAATTGAGGGAAGTGAGAAAATAAGAGGGAGAGAAGGAGAGAGAGTGAAAGCGAAAGGATGGAAAGAGATAGAGAGAGAGGGAGAATGAAGGAGAGAGATGGTAGTAAAGCAAGAGAAAGAGAGAGGGGATGAAGAATAAGGGAGGGTGAGACACAAATAGAGAAGAAGCATGAGAGAGTAAGAGAAGAGAGAGAAATAGATAATAGAGAATGAAGGTAGAGATGAAGAGCATAAGAGCATGCTAGAGAGAGAGAGAGATTGAAATAGTGTGGAGAGAGGGAGTAAGGAGCAAGAGAGTTAAAGGCAACGAGGGAGGTATGGTGGGAGGGAGGGAAGAGAGGGAGATGAGGGAGAGCAAAAGAGAGAAGAAAAGAAAGGGACATAGAAACAAAAGAAAGATAAAAGAGATATAACAGGTGTTAAAGAGAGAGGAAATATAAGGGAGAGAGATCAAGTGAGTGAGCAAGCATGGGAGATAAAGAAAGTAAAGCAAGTGAGAAAGGGGGAGAGCTAGAAACGAGAGAAGGGACATGAGAAAGTGCTTAAGGATGGAGAGAGGGTGGGAGAGAAGGAGAGAGATAGAAAGATTGAAGATACAAAGAGTGACAGAGGAGGAAGGAAGAGGGAGTGAGAGAGATGGCTATAATGAGAAGATAGAGCAAGAAGAGAAAGAAGGGATACATCAAAGAGAGGAGATAAAATAAGAAAGACTTAATGAGAGGGGACAAGATTGGAGATAAAGAGAGAATTGAGTGAGGGACGAGAGAAGAGCGAGAGGGAGAGAGTCAGAGAGACAAGAGAGTAGAAGAAAGATGAAAGAAAAGAGAGAATCAAAGGAAGGAAGACAAGAGAGTGTGGAGGTTATGCAAGATAGAAGGAAAGAGGGAGGGAGTGAAAAAATAATGGAAAATATAAATGAGTGAAAGGCGGTGAGAGGGAGAGGGAAGAGAGATAAAGGAGATGATGGGAGGGAGAGAGGGGGGAGCGATGGAGAGAGAGAGGGTGGGATGAATGGAGAGAGAGAGGAAGGGAGAAAAGGTGAGTAAGAAAGACAAAGTGAGAAAGTGAGACTGATTTAGTTAAAGAAAGAAAGAGAGAGAGAGAGCAAAGGTTAGAGAGAGAATAGAGAGCAAGTACAGAGAGAGAATAGAGAGCAAGTACAGAGAGAGAAGGCATAGAGAGAAGTGAGAGAGACATAAAAAAGAAGGAGAAGTAAGAGATCATGAGAGAGGAAGGGAGAGAGAGTGAGAAAAGAGAGAGGGAGTGATTCTAAGAATGGGTGAGATAGCATGAGAAAGAAGAGAGAGCAAATAGAAATAATGTAAGGGAGAGGGATAGAAGACTAAGTGGGGCAGAGAGATGGAAAAGTGTGAGAGAGACAAAGAATGACAAAAAGGAGATATAGAGAAAGAGGGAGAGACATGAACTTTAAAAAAAAGCAAGAGAAGGAGAGAAAAGAAGGAAGAGTAAGTGAGAGTGAGTGACAAAGAGAGTGGCAGTAAGAGAGACTAATGGATCAAAGAGAGATATAGCAAGAGAAAATGGGAAAGAGACATGATTTGCAAGGATAAAGAGAGAGAGATCCAAGGAGGAATGGAGAAAGATGGGGATGGGACAGAGAGAGAGGCAGAATGAAATGAGAAAGGGAGGGAAGGTGATGAAGAAATTGAGAGTTAGTGGGAAGTGAGAGGGAGGGAGAGAGAAACTAAGAGGGAGGGTGGGAGAAAAAGGGATAGAGATAAAGAATAGAAAGAAAAAAAGGTAGCAAGATTAAAAGGGAGAAAGAATAGAGTGTGAGAGAGCGAGTGAGTGAATATAGGAGCTAGAGAGTGTGATAAAGGAAGAGTGAAAATAACTAGGAAGATAGGAGGAGAAGTGAGAGAGAGAGAGAGGGAGGGAGAAGAGTGGGAGTGAGGGATGAAGGGTGGGAAGGAT
>NW_018251870.1:2190-2850 GCF_001263595.1 Phalaenopsis equestris | reverse complement strand
AAAAGAGAGAAATGTAAGGAGAAAGGAAGGAAGCTAGATTGACAGGAGTGTGGAGTAAGGAAAGATAGAGGATGTAGGGGGGATAGAGAATGAGAGATATGGGAGAGAGTGTGACAGTGGAAGAGAGGAAGATGAAAGAAGAGAGATAATAAGGGAGGAAGAAAGAGAGGGAGAAAAGATGGAGAAGTTGAGAGAGATTGCAGGAGTGGGGAAGGGGGAGAATAGAGATTGATAGAGTTTGAGAGATATGGAGAGAAATAAGAGAGAAAGCAAGTGAGAGAGAGAATAAGAGAGAGGGAGGGCGAGAGAGGGAGAAAGAGAGTGAAAGGGAGGTCATGAAGGTGGGAAGAGAGGAGAAGAGAGAGAAAGATAGTTAGAAAGAAAGATCGCTTTTCACCTCTCTCATGCTTGTTCTCTGTCACGTCAGTGAGACAAAGAAAGGGAGTGAAAGGAGGGAGAGAGCGAGTGAAAAGAATATGATGAAGAGAGAGAAGACTATTAATAGTGATCAGAGAGATAATAGGAGATTATGATAGAGAGATTGAGAGAGATAGTGTGAGCAAGCTAGTGAAAGAGACAAAGGAGGGAGGTGGAGAGATGGAGAAATGGAGAGAGGAGAGAGAATATAAGAGGAAAAGGGAAAGAGAGAGAGAGAAAGAG
>NW_018251870.1:0-2125 GCF_001263595.1 Phalaenopsis equestris | reverse complement strand
AGATTATGATAAGTATGGAGAGGAAGAAATAAGGGTGAGTGAGGGAGAAAGAGAGTGATGGGAGAGAGAGACTGAGCAAGAGCGAGTGAGGGAGAGATAAAGTGGGAGAGGGAGCTACGAAAAGATAGACACGTGTGAGAGAAAGTGATTGAGGAAGAGATAGAAGAAAGATGAAAATAGAAAGAGAAAGGGAAAGAAAAGGGAGAGAAAGTGAGAAAGAGTTAAAGAAGAGATATGAGGGGTAGAGAGAGAAATGTATGAGGGGTAGAGAGAGAAAGATAAGCAAAAATGTATGAGTAATGATAGAGAGTAGAGAAGGAAGGGAGAAGGAAATAGAGACAGTGGGAGAGAGAGGAAAGGAGATAGAGAGGTGGAGAAAAAGTGAAGTAGGGAGGGAGCGCTTGAGGGTTGTAAGGAGGTAGATATTGAGAAAGAGAGAGAGTGTGGGAGAGAGGGCAAGAATGAGAGAGATATGGACAGAGAGAAAAAGGAAGTAACAAAGAGTGAGAGGGTAATAGAGAGTTTGAGGGAAAGAAGATAGAGCGAGAGTGAAGGTACGAGAGGGATAGAGCAAAAGCGAGGTAAAAAGAGATGGATGAATGGAGAGTGAGATGAAGAGATGAAGAGAGTGAAGGAGGGAAGAAGAGTGAGACTGAGAGAGTGGGATTATGGGATCGATGGACAGAGTGAAGAGAGTAAGAGTGTGAGGGAGGTGATTAATTAAGAGAGAAGTAAGAGAGAGAGCAAGAGAGTAAAGGTGGGAATATGGTGGGAATATGTGAAGGTGAGAATATGTGAGAGAGATAGAATGAACAAGTAAGTGAGAGGGACTGAGATAGGGAGGTTGAGAGATGGAGAGAGAGATGTGAGAGGTAAAGAGGGGGCAGATATAGGTAGGAAAAAATGAAGTGATATGTAGGTAGGTAAGGCAGAGATGAGAAAAGAGAAATGGATAGAGAGAGTACGATAAGTATGTTGAAAGAGAAAAGGGAGGCAGAGTCAGACAAAATGAAAGTGAGTGGAGTAGAGACAGACTGGATTAAAGAGAGAGGGAGGAAAAGAGTGTGAGAGAGGGAGAGAGATAAAGAGTGGGATGGAAAGAGGGAGAGAGGGAAAGAGAGAGATAAGAGAGAGAGATAGATAGAAAGGGAGAGAGATAGATAAAGATTATAAGAGAGGGTTGTGGGAGAGATGAGAGAGCAAGTAACAGAGAGCGAGCAATGAAATTAGTGAAAGAGAGATAGAGAGACAAGAGAAGGAGAAAGAAAAATTGAAATAGAGCGAGAAAGAGAATGAAAAAGAAGAGAAAGAGAGAGAGAGAGTTAAAAAAGAGAGAGAAAATGTATGAGAAATCGTAGGGAAAAGAGAAAAAATGTACAAGAGATCATAGGGAAAGTTGAGGGAAAAGAGAGAGGAACAAAGATAGGGAGGAGGAGAAAATGGACGTAGGGAGAGAGCATTTGAGGGTTAGAATGAGGAAGAGATATAGAAAGCGACAGAGAAGAAAGAGATGGCTTGAAAGAAAGATGTTGGGGGAGAGTGAAAAAACAAGTGACAAACAATAAGAGAGAAAGAAGAAAGAGTGAGAGAGATGATAAGAGAGGTAAGAAGAGAAGGACGGAGGGTGACTGTGATAAAGAGATAATGGCTGTGAAAGAGGGTGGGAGAGTGAGACAGAGAGAGTGGGAGTGAGGGAGGGAGGGGGGAGCTAAGAAAGATAGAGAGATGAAAGAAAGAGAGTGATAGAGGAAGAGGGAGAGTGATAGAGGAAGAGGGAGAGAGAGATGGAAAGAGAAAGTGAGGGAGAGAAGGAGAGAGAGTTAGAGAACACAGAGAGATTGAGAGAGAATATGAGAGGTAGAGAGAGAAAGATATGAGAGATGGTAGAGAGAGTAGTGAAGGAAAGGTAGGGGAAATATAGAAAGAGGAAAGGAGATAGAGAGGGGGAGAAAAACGGCGTAGGGAGGGAGCGTTTGAGGGCTGTAATGAGGAAGAGATTGAGAAAGAGACGGAGAGTGGGAGAGAGGACAGGAAAGAGATAGACAGAGAGAGAGAAAGAAGATAGAGAGAGAGAGGTGATAAGACAGGGGAGTGCAAGAGAGAGGTAAAAAGAGAGGTAGGGAGG
>NW_018251869.1:13165-21915 GCF_001263595.1 Phalaenopsis equestris | reverse complement strand
TTCCGAAGCAGGCAACGAGATTTCAATTTTGATGATCGACAACTTCTTACGGGCAAACCACACACTAAAAATAGTACCGACAGTTCACTGAGCATTAGAAGTACTCACAGGATGATCCATTAAGCAACATAATAAGTTTACATGGGTTCAAGGCTTTTCACCAGTTGGTGAGAGGGAGCCATGGACCTGCTTCCTATTCCTAACTTGTTGGATACCTCAAAGGTCTATCAAACTTAATATACTTTGCTTAATTAAATTATCCTTAATTAAACTTTTAAGGACTCACCAAAATACAACATAGAGTTAGGAAAACCACCAGAACTTTACTTTTCCTGCTCTTCATAAATGCCCTCACATGCATTTCTAAGTTTCAGGTGGTGGAACGAGAAGTCTCGCCAGGTATGCTTTTACAGTTTATAGTACCATCTTTCTTGTGCCTTTTCCTTACATGCTTCTCTTTATGCTTATGTTGTTTCTTTTTTTATACTTCCATTTACCTACATGTATGAAAATAACATAAACTTGCATGTTAACCAAAACCGAAGCCCAAAACCAAAACTAAAATTAACCAAGATAAAATCCACCGCGACAACATTTAAAATATAAAACAACTCAAAATTTAATCACAAACATCACACAAAACTAAAATTGCAACTAAATTAAGATGTCTCTATAGGATGATCGGGAATCCCTCGGAGGTGGTAACCTACAGTTGCTAACGAGGCTTCCCACGGTTTAAATGAAATTATGGAACTCATTAAGTTGGGTTTAGTTAGTTCATTTAGACTAAGTAAATCCAATAGAAAATAATGGTGCCAGAACGAGGGAACCGTAGGATCCTAACCGGTGTTGCTCTAATCAACTTTAATATGCCCTTATAAAATTTAAAGAACTTCAACCGTAGGGCCACCCGATTTGACATTCTAAAACTCAAACTTGTCGCGGTGAGGAACCTGGAGCTAGCATGGTAAGCAACACGACCATACTCAACAGCAAAAGGTGTCTTCCCCAGCTAAACCAATCTTCCTTCCTTAGACTTACACAACAAAGCCATAGGACTTCGAGGTTGCTTGCTTATGTAACGTAAATTCTCACATCATCTTTAGGCCTTTGCATAGCCCTGCTATACAATATAAGCCCTAACTTGTCATAGGATTTTGAGGTTGTCGTTTGTATCGACCTAAATCCTCATATCTTCCAGGCTATTTGTGTGATTGTTTCATACGAATATAAGCCCTAACTAATAAAATTAGCAGGATGAAACACTTAAATTTTTCTCCTCTAAATTTAAACCAAACATTAGGATAGCTTGGGAAGTCACCGAGGTTCTCCTCTATGATCCATGACATCCCCTAGTTCTTCCTTCTTTGGATTCTACAATAAAATGTTCCAAATTTGAACCCATCCCCTTTCACACCTCTGTGTCCGATCTTATAGAAAAGTCCTACCCTTTGAATTACCTTAAAGATAATATTTCCTGATTTTTATCGAGAGTCTTCTTAAGTTACTTTGGTCATTTAAGATGTAATTAACTATAGAGGCTTGCCCTTATAGGAAGCATGTCCGAACTCAGCTTAATGTAAACCCTATTTAGTCCTTTATATTAAATAGGGGAACTTATCGGCAAATACAAAGGTTTTGCAGACCTAACAGACATCATATATATCTTAGTTTATTTGACCGAGCCTCATCCTCAAGTCTTGTGTTTATCCCTCGGGATAAATAAAGGGTTTGAGATAAAGAGCTCTTTCATTTAAACTATAAAAAATATGGGGTCAATTTGATTTCATACTTCAACGTCCTTCTAAAGCAGGCGACGGTGTTTCAATTCTGGCGACCGACAGCTTCTTACGTGCAACTCCCCACAAACCCCCGAAATAGCGCCAACAAAGGATTAGGGCTAAACCTCTCCCAAATGTGCTAAGAAAGAATATGACTATGCCTATCTCAAATGTTCTAAGTGCTGAGAAAGAATTAGGATTGAACCTATCCAAAATGTGTTGAGTGTTGAGTGTTGAGTGCTGCGAAAGGATTAGGATTGAGCCTATCCCAAATGTGCTGAGTGTTCTGTAAGGATATGAATGAGCATATCTCAAATAATTTGAGAAAGAATAGTACTGAGCGTATCCCAAATGTGCTGAGAATGAATATGATTGAGCAAATCCTAAAATGTGCTGAGAAAGTATTAGGTTTGAAACTATCCCAAATGTGCTGAGTGCTGAGTGTTGATTGCTGAGAAAGGATTTAGATTATACCTATCCTAAATGTGCTGAGTGCAGAGAAAGGATAAGAATTAGCCTATCCCAAATGAGTTGAGAAAAATAGGACTGAGCCTATCCCAATGTGCAGAGAAAGAATATGACTAAGCTTATCCTAAAATGTGTTGAGAAAGGACTACGATTGAATCTATCCCAAATGTACTGAGCGCTGAGTGCTGAGGCTGAGAAAGGATTAGGATTATACCTATCTCAAATGTGTTGAGTGTTGAGTGCTGAGTCCTGAGAAGGAGTATGACGATTCTTATTCCAATTGCTGAGTGTTGAGTACTGAGTGCTGAATGCTGAGGAAGGATTAAGATCCTATCTATCCCTTGATGTGATGAGTGCTGAGCTTGCAAATTTGGAGGAATAAAGAAACTTTTTAGAAGTAGTGAAGTGGTGAAATTTATGAAATTGTGTGGATTGCAAAGCTTTGTAGCAATTGTGTGAATTTCATGGGAGTTCATGTAAGTGTAGAGGTGCTGTGGAATTTTGCAGATTTGGAAACTTGTGAAGTTGTAAATTTCTAGAGATTTGCTGAGATTTTGAATGCAGGAATTTACAAAGGTTTGTGGGTGCAGAGATTGCGACGATTTATGGAGTTTGTAAAATTGTGGAGAATTTGTAAAGATTTGTGAATGCAGAGATTTGCGGAGGTTTGTGAGTGCAGAGATTGTGAAGATTTGGAGTGGTTTGTGGGTGCATGGGTTGTGAAGATATGCGGAGGTTTGTGGGTGCAGAGATTGTGAAAATTTTGCTGAGATTTGTAAAGTTATAAAATTGTGGAGAATTTGCAGAGATTTGCGGAGGTTTGTGAGTGCATGGATTGTAAAGATTCGCTGAGATTTGTGAATGCAGACATTTGCAGAGGTTTGTGAGTGCAGAGATTGTGAAAATTTGCGAACATTTGTAAATACTTGTTAAGATTGTGAATGTAGGGTTGAGTGTGGAAACTTGTAGAGATTGATGTGAAATTTGTGAAGATGATGAAATTTGCAGAACTTACGAGTGCAGAGTTTCATGGTATGGATGTTGAATTTTGTGTAAATTTTATGTGGAATTTGTGGAAATTTTTGCAGTGCAAAAAATGTCCATAAAAATAAATCAGATTGAAAAAGAGCATGTTAGGGACTCATTTGCAACTCAATGGCTGATCGAAGAAATGTTCATGTGAAAAGAGATGAGTTCCAATAGAACCACCCAACTCTCATTCACACTGGACAAAAAGACAAAGAAGAGTGTGATTCTATGTAGATAGAGCCAGCTAGCCTCTTCTGCATGGAAAATAGGACCCAGAGTTCTTGTGGAAAAAAACTTTGTGCCTAGAGAAGTGACTCTAGTGATAGGTCAAGTAGAGTCAACCTGACCCGATCAAAATTTGAAGTTTGAAATGTTGATTTCATTTGATCTGACATTGAGTTTATTTTCATTTTTTGTTGTGTTTTGATGTGGTCTATGTTTATGTTTTGTGAGTTCTCTTTTGTTCCATTGTTGTTAGGATTTAGACCCAGTTCTAGAAAAGTATGTCATCGGTTCTTCTAAGGACAGGACTTTGTATTTAAAACACCATGATGCGCAGTGCTTCTTGAGATACCGTCCATTGACATGGATGCACTTCTTGAGATACCGTCTAAAACACCATGATGCGCAGTGCTTCTTGAGATACCGTCCATTGGCGCAGTGCTTCTTGAGATACCGTCCATTGACATGGATGCACGTGTAATAAAAGAGAACCCATTCTTTAAGGTACTATCAGAACTATATTCTTTCAAGTACACATAATATTTCTAAGGACATCATAGCTTGAAAGGCTGCAACTTTATAGCTCCATTCGTAGCAATCTTTATTTTTTATTAAAAATTTTGTAAAGATGTTCACAGTGTCTTTGAGAAATATTTTGACACTGTTCGAATTGACGTTGAAGATGAATCTTCTTGGCACTGAAAGATATGACTTCAGAGTAAAATTTCCATTAATTTGCTAATAACATAACCCTTTACTTTAATTCTTTTTTTCTCGAGCCTAAGGTGATTTCAAAATTTGTGATCATGTGATTAACATATTTTTTTTTCGCAAAGATATTTATGAGTCTGTTGATGGTCGACCAAATGACAGGATGAATTAACTTTTTTGCTGAGTATAATATCAGAAGAACTTTCTTAAGAGTTTTATTTGACCGCAACTTTTTTATATACCTAAAAATACAAGAATTTGACACAACTACTAGAAGATTTAAATCCCCGGCAACAATGCTAAAAACTTGACCGACGACTTTATATATGCTTACAAATATAAGTTAAATATGGCCGTAAAAAATATTCAATAATTGTAAAGTCACACTTATCAACACAAGTATACATATCACTCAAGTAATATAGGGCTCTAATGGAGCCCTAGATATCGATCCCACAGGGAGTGATTTAGAACTGTGAACAAAGATTTTAGAAACGCAATACTTTAATCGCAATAACGATGTACAATTTGCTTATCTGTCACTAATAAGCAATTTAAATAAATATGTATATTTAATAACTATTAAATAACTAATGATACTAATGGGGGTTTAAATGTGATATTCAATATATAAGAAAACATCCTTCTCCTTGTTATGAAATTATAGTGAATGGATAAAGTGAGTTAGTTCAAATTATATTGTGCCAAATAGGAGCATACCTATTTTTTATCATTTGGTCCAGGCATAAAGAAAATTGACTAATCCTACGCTTGTTTACTGAATCTGTGGCTAGGCTGGGAGGATATCGGCTCTCACTTCAGAGCTCCCACGTTCCCCTCGCCTGAGGGCTAACATCTACACTTCAGCACCCAAACGATAGGACCAAATTGGGGATTTTAGTTTATCACTCTAAATCTCCAATTCTACGCCTGATAATATTATTTCCCTATTTATTTGCACCCAATTTCCAAGGACTTTGACCTCCCTGAATCTTGGATGTAATCTTCAATTTTGTTGTAAAACTCAACATATTTTAACAAATCAATTGGCAAGATTGAAAGTAAATTAAGATCAAAGTGAAAAGATTATCACAATTTCTTAAACATTTTCATGGCTTCACCAATTCAAATCACCATTTCACAAAATTTGAGACAAGGAGAAAGACAGAGAAAACTACTCAGATCTATGGGGAAATCACAACAAAACTCGGAATTCATATATAAAATCAAAGACATACAAACTACAACAAGTAAATAACTTATCTCAAATTTCTCCCAAAGAACACTCCTCAAAGTTCCTCTAAATCTCTTCCTTTCTTTACAGCACACAAAATTCCTCTTCGAAGTAGCAAGGAGAAAGAAATCTCTCACTTTCTCTCCACTCTTACAATATCTCAAAGAATTCCTCACAAACTAGACTCTCTACACTTATTTCACACTTCAATTTTGAGACTCCCCTCTTCCAGCCTCTTCCAATTTTTGGCCAATTATCCAAAGCTTGAGTAGGCACCCCAGCCGAGCTCACCATCAGCGGCCTCGAGGGCGCCGTCGGCGGACTTCTAGAGAATTTTGTCCCATAACCTCGGGAAAAACTCACCGTCGGCGGCGTCAAGGACGCCGTCGGCGCCCTAGTTCAAATCTCCACAATTTGGTCCTTTTCGCTCCAAATTCGCTCCTTTTTGAATCTTTTTGGTCCAATGACCATAATTCATCAATCCTGCAACAAAACATCAAAAATACCTTTCTTTAAAGTGTAATATCATTAAAAACAGTATAAAATAGGTATGAAAATCTCAACATATTTTCTTGTGGTCAAAATCCCCCAAACATAACTATTACTTGTCCTCAAGTAATTTTAGTACTATATAAAAGTTATGATCTACTACAGTAAAGTTTTAATTCAGAAATACTATAAGTTTGATTTAATTAAATATCATAGTGAGATTTTAAAACAACTCCAAGTAATTGAATTAACTCTGTAGCCACTAGATTATTTAGTCATCAAGTTTAAGAGTTCTAGTCTTCTATTCATTTTAAGAATGACTATATGTTGCAAAGTTAAGTCACTTAGAATATCCAAAAGGTAGGAACTTCATGAGATCTCTATTAGTAAAAGAATTATTCCGTAAATATAAGTTCAGGAATGTATTTAAGTTTTCCGTTTAGATAGGTCCAGTGAAGCCAATTTTTGATTAGGCATATCCTCAAGCTTCTCCTCACTTCCATAATGTTTTTCTTTCTTTTCTCTTTTTCATTTGGATTGCTTTCAATCCTATATATTTTTCTTTTCATATCAAGGATTGTTTTCAATCCTTTCTTTTTCCTTTTTCAAGTGAGGATTATTATATCTAGATAGCCTTTAATGATTTTGAACTTCTCTTTTCTTTCTATTTTGAGCTTCTCTTTTCTTTCTCTAAAATTGAAACTCAAAGCATTCCTTTACCTTATAAATATTTCATAGTTTTTACATCATAGAGCCCCAAACTTTTCTTGTCAATTGAATTTCCAGATTCTTAATACTTCATAATTCTATTTCTTTTACTTTAAATAGTACACTATAATCTTATTTTCTTATACTAAATATCTTAAGTTACATATCTTAAGTTACAAAAATTTTCTTATACTAAATATCTTAAGTTACAAAAATAATTTTCATTACAAAATTATTTCTTTAAATCTACCATAATAATTAAAAAGCTACAAAAAATATAGTTATCCAAATTAAATTCACTACATAAAATCATGTAAATAACTTAATATAAATAATTTTTGAAAATAATTAATTAGAGGACATCTAATAGTTAATCTTTTTCTTCCCTCCCCCAAACTTGAATTTTTAAATATGAAAAAATACAGGTGGAAAGGAAAACTACACATATAAATCATACCTCAGTATTGTAGGCATTTCATCATTCTGAAATTTTTGCAGGCCTTCTCAACATTTCTACTTCACCTTGTCTGTAATATTAGGAGTTTTCTACACATATAAATCATTAGAGGAATTTCTAGGTAATGAAATTTTAAAATAAGTATAAAACTAAAACATTAAACAAGCACAATATTTCCTAACACAACCATAATACTAAACAAAACAATTAAAATTAAAATGCAAAAATAAAAATCACATTACATTACATCGACAAAATACTACTCAACATCTATTAAACTACACATGCACATTTAACTATAACACTAATTTTATAACAACAATTAAAAATCATCCAATTACAACAAAATAATAAAAATGAAAGTCTAAATACACAAACATCCATTTCTATTACAAACAAAATCACTGAAATAAAAGTACAAATATAAGTACATCAATATCATTCAATATCAAAATCCCAAGCTATATCTTCATCATCTTGATCTGCAGGTGGATCGGGCTGAAACTGAGTATATCGAGGGCACTCAAGAAAAGTAACATCAGACTTATCTATATAGTGTCGTGTCTGAGCTTCATAATAAGCTACCTTGAATTTGAATGCCTCTGAAGGTACTCACTATCGTAATCATGTCAACGTTCTAAACCTCAAATCCTTTCATTTATCAATTCTATGCTCTTCCGCTGTAAGGTCAACTCATTTATCAAATCAGAGAGGGTAGGGGAACTAGAAGGTGGAAGGTCATAACTTGTAGAGGGAACATCTCTACTAGTAGAAGGTTCTTGACTTCTACTCCCATTTCTCATGAGATTCATAACATGAGATTCATAAGTCTTTAGATTAGCCTTACTAATGGGTTTCATAGGGTAAACCCATTCTTCATCTCCAAACTCAACTCCAGAAAGTTTCAAATTGTATAAATAAGTCCAGAATGTCCTAGACCTCCACTAGTCTGACTCCTCGCCATAGTCAATATATTCTTAAAAATTAGTCTCCTCACATTTATAGTTTTATTATTCTGAATACAGAAATTTAGACTAGCTCTATCTCTAGTTACCTCACTATGGTGATAGGTTGGTAATAGAGTAGAGGAAATGAAATAGTGCCCCGCTTTAGAGGTGGCATTCAACATGAAAGCAGAAAATTTACCCATTCTCGCTGCTTGATCTTCCATGTTCCTTTCCCATCAGTGAGAAATAATCCTTGAATATTCAATAAATATTTTGGTCAAAATATTTATTGAATATTTATTGCGTTGAACATAATCTCTACAAAAATTACTATTAGAGCAACGGACAAATTAGGATTATTAGAAAACTTTTACTTGAATTGCAACTTATTTTTATATTTAGTTAAATATATTACTGTGCACTGATTTTAAATTGTATGCGTAAATTTGGACCTGAAAATCTTATACCATACGATTCAGAATTAGAACGCACTGTTAGAAGGATTAGAAGATTAAGAAGAGAACCTAGAAATTTTGATAAAATGGAAAACTATATGAATAATCAAGGAATCGAAAATGAACACCAACCTAGACCCCTACAAGATTATGCAAATCCTACAGCAGATGAAATTCACTTATCTATCCAAAATCCTGATGTAGTTGCTAATTCATTTGAGCTTAAACCTGCTATTATCCAAATGGTAC
>NW_018251869.1:10392-13034 GCF_001263595.1 Phalaenopsis equestris | reverse complement strand
AGAAATTTCTATCCAAATATTTCCCTCCATCCAAAACTGTTAAACTTAGAAATGACATAACATCGTTCTGTCAAATTGATGGAGAGCCAATATATGAAGCTTGGGAGAGATTTGAAGATCTTCTTAGGAAATGCCCTCATCATTCGTTACCAGATTGGTTAATAATTCAAACTTTTTATAGTGGATTTGTATATAGTGGACTTGTAAGATCTCTTAGATCAATTATAGATGTTGCGGCTGGTGGTTTGTTAATGTCAAAACCAATTTATGAGGCTTATTCATTAATAGAAAAGATGACTACCAAAAATTTTCAATGGCCCTCTGAACGGGTAAATCCTAAAAGAGTAGCTAGTATCCATGATTCTGATGCAATATCTATGTTAGCTTCGCATTGCTGCAATATCAAAGAAATTAGATCATTACGGAATGAATTATTCTCCAACACCTCCTAAGATGGAAGAGAATTCATCTGGGCAATTTTTGGATGTTCAACTTTCATAGGAAACTTTAAATTCTATAAATAGACCCAACAACGCTTATTTGAACTTATATAACCCAAGTTGGAAGAATCATCCAAATTTTAATTGGAATAACAATTCTTCTACAAATAAAAAATGGGCAAACAACCCAGTGAACCCCTTAGGAAATTCATCCAACCAAGGAAATGTTAACTATAGACCTTCTTATCCCCCAGGATTTAACAGTAACACTCAACTTAAAAAGAAGAAGTTGTCTATGGAAGAGCTGATATTAAACATGGGTTAATAATTGCAGAATCAAGGAAATCAATTACAAATTCAAGGAAATCAATTACAAAATCAAGGAACTGCTATTAAGAATATTGAAAACCAATTGGGACATATTGCTACTGCGCTTAGTAACCAAACATTAGGAACTTTTCCTAGTACTGTGGAACCAAATCCTAAAGATCAAGGAAAAGAACAAATCAAAGCGATACAATTACGAAGTGGAAAAGAATTGGAGACAAGAGTGAAAAAAGAAACAGAAACTAAAAAAGAGATAGTGGATACCGAAAAAGAAAAGGATCATGAATACCCAGATTTAGAGTATTCATTTACACCAATGAAAATTATTGTGGAAAAACCTCCATCACCGTTTCCTCAAAGATTGAAGCAACATAAATAGAATAAATAATTTAATAAATTTTAAGAAATTCTTAAGAAGTTAACTCAATAGGAAAATCCTATGGCTAGACCTTAGGCTACTAAAGAGAAAAAAACTAAACCTCAACCAAAAATGAGGTCAACATATACTAAACAAGAAAATGAAGTTTACGGATCATGAGACCGTTGCACTCAGTGAAGAGTGTAGTACTATTATTCGAAAAAGCTTCCTGAAAAATTAAACGATCCTGGTAGTTTAACTATACCATGTGCTATTGGTGAAAAATTTTATGGAAGAGCTTTATGTGATTTGGGAGCCATCATTAATCTTATGCCTCTATCAATTTTCAAAAGATTAAGATTAGGAGAAGTCTCACCTACTTATGTAACTCTACAGTTAGCAGATCGTTCAGTTTCATATCGTAAGGGAGTTATAGAAGATATGTTAGTAAAAGTTGATAAATTTATCTGTCCTGTGATTTCATTACTTTAGATATGGAGGAAGATAAAGAAATACCTATTATTTTAGGGAGAACAATTTTAGGTACTGGAAAAGCTATGATAGATGTTCAAAAAGGAGAATTAACTATAAGAGTTAATGATCAAGAAGTGACTTTTAACATTGCAAAATCTATGAAATATCCTACTATTGAAAGAGATAATGAATGTTTTTGCATGGAAATTAGTGAACATCTATTGAAGGAACATTTTAAAGAACATTTTGAAAAGAAAGAACAATTTTAAGATAGTGACAAAATTATTGTAGACAAATTAGAAAATAAAGAGTTAGATTATGTTCAAGAAAGATTTGAGATGTTGGATATTATGGAAATTGTTGATAAGGATCTATTTCCATAAATTATACAACCACCTGAAGTTGAGATGAAAGTATTGCCTAGCCACTTAAAGTATGTGTTTTTAGGAGACTCATCTACATTACCTGTTATTATATCTTCAGAATTAAATGATTTTCAAGAGCAAAGACTGTTAGATTTATTGAAAAGATATAAGAAAGCTTTTGGTTGGACCTTAGCTGATATTAAGGAAATTAGTCCTTCAATCCGTATGTACAGAATTATATTAGATGAACAATATAAACCATGAGTTGATCCACAAAGGAGATTAAATCTGATGATGAAAGAAGTAGTTAAGAAGGAAATTTTGAAATGGTTAGACACTGGAATTATATATCCTATTTCAGATAGTGTGTGGGTAAGTCCATTTCATTTTGTTCCTAAGAAAGGAGGAGTGACTGTTGAGAAAAAAATAAAATAGTGAATTAATACCGATTAGACAAGTTACTTGGTGGAGTATTTGCATTGATTATAGAAAATTAAACACTGCCACTAGGAAAGATATCTTACTTTTACCCTTTTTAGATCATATAGTAGATAGACTTGCTTGACATAAGTATGTTTATTTTTTAGATGGATATAGCGGTTACCATATCGTTCATAAATAAAAGGCTAACGTACCACGGGCTCTTTTATACATTTACTAGTCCTTTTGGAACTTTTT
>NW_018251869.1:9369-10244 GCF_001263595.1 Phalaenopsis equestris | reverse complement strand
ACGCATGCTTAAATTATCTTGAAAAAGTTTTGGAGTTATGCGAAAGAACTAATTTGGTTCTGAATTTGGAGAAATGTCAATTTATGGTTGTAGGAGGAATTGTGTTAGGGCATAAAATTTTGAAAGCTGGTATGGAAGCAGACCCTGCAAAAATTCAAGTAATATCTAAACTAACACCTCCTACTAATGTATGAGAGGTTAAGAGTTTTCTTGGACATGTTTGTTTTTACAGGCGTTTTATTAAAGATTTTTCAAAAATTACCAAACCTCTATGCCAACTTTTAGAAAAGGACAAGAAATTTGAATTTACTGAAAGCTGTTTAAATACCTTTGAGTTATTAAAGGAAAAAATTAATCACAGCCCTTATTATAGTTTCACCTAACTAGGAGAAACCATTTGAACTGATGTGTGATGCTAGTGATTATGCTATTGGAGCTGTCCTTGGATGAAGGTATCAAAAGATTTTTAAAGTTATATACTATGCTAGCAAAACTCTTAATGATACACAAATTAACTATATTGTTACTGAAAAAGAGTTACTAGCCATTGTGTATGCTTTAGATAAATTCAGATCTTATTTAATTGGAGCTAAATGTGTTGTGCATACTGATCACTCTGCTATTAAATATCTGATGCAAAAGAAGGAGGATGCTAAACCAATGATGCTAAACCAATGTTGATTAGATTGATACTTTTGATGCAAGAATTTGATCTTATGGTTATTGATTGAAAAGGAACTGATAAACAAATTGCTGATCATTTGTCAATATTAGAAAACCAAGAATCATCTGACACTGACAATGAAATTACAGACAGTTTCCCTGATGAACAACTTTATAATATTAACGAGTGAAAAATACCATGGTATGCTGAT
>NW_018251869.1:8477-9291 GCF_001263595.1 Phalaenopsis equestris | reverse complement strand
GATATGTACCTTATGAAGAAACTGAGCTGATCATTCAGAAATGTCATGATTCTTAATTTGGAGGACATTTTGGGATTGATAAAATTGCTTATAAAATTTTATAAGCTGGATTTTATTGGCCTACTATCTTTAGAGATGTTTATAGATACGTAAAAACTTGTGATTGATGTCAACTAGTAGGCAATATATCTGGAAGAAATGAACTTCCTCTGAATATCATGTTAGAAGTTGAGATCTTTGATGTTTGGGGATTAGATTTTATGGGACCATTTATTCCTTCATTGGGGAACTTATATATATTGATTACAGCAGACTACGTTTCTAATTGGATTGAAGCACAAGCTTTACCTCGTTGTGACGCTAAAAGTGTTTCAAGGTTTTTATTGAAAAATATTTTCACTAGATACGGAATGCATTGTCGGCACTATTTTTGGTGTGGGGTTTGCCCGTAAGAAGTTGTCGGTCATCGGAATTGAAATCCCGTTGCCCACTTTGGAAGGACGTTTTTTTAAAAAATTTTAAGTTTTAAAAAAGATGAAGTCAAACTGACCTCGTAATTTTCATAGTTTAGATGAAAGTGCGCTTTACCTCAAATCCCATATCTATCCTGAAGGATGAACAGAAGAGTTGAGGGTGAGGCTCGATCAAATAAACTAAAAAAAGTTATGACATTCGTTTGGTCTGCAAAACCAATGTATTGGCCGACAAGTTCCCCTATTTAATATAAGGAATTAAATAGGGTTTATATTATGCTGAGTTCGGAAAAAGCTTCCTATAAGGGCAAGCCCCTATAGTTAATTACATCTTATGTAAC
>NW_018251869.1:4548-6637 GCF_001263595.1 Phalaenopsis equestris | reverse complement strand
ACACTTAGCCAAATTTTAGTCCTAATTTGACTTGTGGTGTTTTAAAAGAGTTTGATTATGTTGATTTTTCTAATCCTCTTTTAACAAGTGGATTTCAACTTAAGTTCACCACTAAGTCCTTAAGACCTAAGTGAATGTATTCAGTGTGAGTATTGATTTTGAAAAGATTTAAAACTTTAAGTGATCATTATCAAGATCATTTAAACCTCATTTTGATTATCAAATAAGGGTGTGAAATCATTGATTTCCAAAGTTATACCCCTAAATTCAAAAATTGATGAAATTTCCAAAATTTTGATAATTATGGGAATTATTCATTTATCTTATAATTTGGCAAAGTGAAGTGGGTTTCTACCAATTAAACCCATTTTTGATCAAAGTTATCAAATGAGTTAATTAAGATTATAAATTACTCATTTCCCATTTTGATTAAGCCTAAAGGTTCATTAAGGCTAAAATATCTAAAATTACTTTTTCGCCCCTAAGGGTAAAAAATTTCATGATTTTTTAAATTTTCTGTGATTTTTTAAAATTGTTTGAATTTTTGGGGATTTTAATAAAAATAAAATATTTAATATGTTGAAAAATATGTTTTATATTTTTGAAAAATCTCTCTGAGGTCAGGGAACCCAGAGAAATTTATTTTGTATTTTTTTTATTTTTATTTGATTATTTAGAATTATTTTGGTAAAAATTATATTTTTAAGCCTCAAAAATCATTTTAAGATTTAAAAATAGATATCTTTGTTTTTAGATCTTGGAAAAATATTCCAATGATTCCTATGTGTTTAGGTAATAATTTGGAACATTTCCATGAGTTTAATATTTTATGATTTTTTTTTTATTTTTAATTTTTAAAAAATAACATAAAAATCAAGTTTTTATTTTAAATATATTTTTATTTTTATTAAATCCCCTGATATCAGAGAAGTAAAAAAAACTAAGTTTCATAATTTTTGGAGTTATATTTTGATTGTTAGAAATAATTTAAGTTTCAAAATTTATGGTCACATTTAAATATCAATTAAAAATATTAAATGATCTCCAATTCCTTTGAAATTTTTATGGTGAGTTCTCTGACTCATGAGCCACAGTGGGGAACAAAAATCAAGTGATTTTAATCTCTATTTGCTTCAAATTAAATGTTTTAAGAAAATTAGGGTTTGCTCAAAACAGTGATGTTTTGATTCTTAAAAATCATGAAATTATTTCCTAAGGAATTGTGTTAGGGCATAAAATTTTGGAAGATGGTATGGAAGCAAACTCTGGCCATAGGAAACTTACATGAATTTTTGTAGAATTTTCTAAGCCACATACAATTTTCTATAATTATTTGAATAGAAAATGCATAAAAACTTAGAAAATTAAGATCTCTGTCTAGAGATCTCCTATGTCTTTTGAAAAATGATCAAATTGTGCACCTAGACAGAGGCTATAATATATAAAAATTTGGGATCAAGGTGATAATCCAATATGAATGGAAAATTGAAAAACCTCTAACACTAATTCATTTTTAAAAAATATTTTGTGCATCAAATTAATGTGAAAATAATTCCATATGGTTCTCTTCTGTTCACTGAGCAAGAGCGTATTTTTATTTTATTTTTATGAATTTTCTATGCAAAGATATGGATTTTTGAAGTTTATGGGCTTTTTTCTAAATTTATTAAATACCTTTATTTATTTATTCAAACCGCGGGATGACTAGATCATCGGATCCGTCGAAAAGCCACGCGGCGCGCTTCTATTTGACGCCGCCTTCTGAGTTAGCTGCCACGCAGCCCGCCATATCGTTCGAGGAGCCCCCGGGTTGGTCCCCCCCCATCCATTCAATACACGCGAGAATGGACGACATCCGTTCATCGTCCTTGATGGCCTTAACCAAGAGCCGTCCGTTTTAAAACCTTAATCTCTCTCGTTTCTTAATGGATTTTAATGATTTTTTTTTTAAGTTGTTCATCTTGAAGAGACAAACACATTTATATGGTAAACTTATTATGACATCAAGCCATCATAAATAGAGAGCTTGCGAAGGTTCAGGAGAGTGAGTGAGGTTATACCTTTGCTCCGAGAGGTTTAGCCTCAATCA
>NW_018251869.1:3565-4535 GCF_001263595.1 Phalaenopsis equestris | reverse complement strand
GTTGGGTCCCAAAGAGCTTAGGGATGAAGCCTCTGGCTCTGGTGTAAGGCCTATGTATGATTTCAACCACAGCCGATTTTGGGTGTTGGTTGAGAGCTATGGTAGAGGCTATTTCAGAGGGGGAATTGATGGGGGTTGGCCTTCCTTTACTGTTGTGAAGGTATAGAACGAATTTGTTTGAAGTTTGGTGCTGTGTAGGTTTGGATTGAAGTTTGTCCTGGTTTCGTGCAGGAATTCCAAAATTAGATTTCTGTGGTGGAATTGGGAGAGGGAAATGGATTGTAATGTGCTAAGTGACTCTTAGAGAAGCTCTCTGGGAGTTTGGGAAGCCTTGGTGAAAAATTTTTCTTACCACACTATTCATGGCCGTGGGGGGCATTTTATAGAAATTTGCCAAGGGGAAGCTTGGCTGGCCAATTGAGGGGTTAGCCCCACCGCTTAGGTGTTAAGCAGAGGAGCTCTCAGCTCAATTTGGGCTGAGGTGGCTTCGTGGCATGAATTTGGGTATTGACCATGTGGGGGCTCACGGTTTTAAGCTTTAGCTTGGGTTAAAGTGGTTAACCAAGGGTTGGGTCATGGTTAAAGCTTATAATGAGCAGTAAAAATGGCACCATAGAGTATTGACATGTGGTATACCAAGTACTTTGATTTAACCTTCTCATTATCCCTTTAAAAATTAAAAAAATGGTTTTACCCATGAGATAAATATCAAACTTAACCATGGGTTGGTGGCTGGTTTTAAACTCAACTCTAGAGTCTTGGATGAGTTAAGGTGAGGCTCATTTGACCATTCCAAGCTCAATTGGTTTGGATTTGGCCATAAGTCCAAGAAGGTGCATATGACCAAATCTTGTGTTTGGACTAGGTTAAACATGTCAATTGGCTCAATTAAATATGACATTTGGTGTAAGATACCATGAGGAACAACTTTCATGAAGGGTGAAAGTCATTTTGAGGTCAATTGGTTAAT
>NW_018251869.1:0-1953 GCF_001263595.1 Phalaenopsis equestris | reverse complement strand
GAAGTGAAAATTATTCGATCAATTTGGGAAAAGCATAAATCAGAAGTATCGAACTGATTTAATGTGAAAATTGAAATTATTGGATCAATTTTTTGAAAAGTTATGAATCAGAAGTATTGAACTGATTTGATGAGAAAATTGAAATTAGTGGATCAATTATATATCAGAAGTATTGAACTGATTCAAAGTAAAAATTGAAATTATTGGATCAATTATGAATCAGAAGTATTGAACTGATTCAAAGTAAAAATTGAAATTATCAGATCAATTATGAATCAGAAGTATTGAATTGATTCAAAGTAAAAATTGAAATTATCAGATCAATTTTGAAAAGTTTTGAATTAGAATTATCGAACTGATTCGATGAGAAAACTGAAATTATTGGATCAATTTTTGAAAAGTTATGAATCAGAAGTATCGAACTGATTTGATAAGAAAATTGAAAATTATTAGATCAATTTTGAAAAGTTATGAATCAGAAGTATCGAACTGATTCGATGAGAAAATTGAAATTATTGGATCAATTTTTTAAAAGTTATGAATCTGAAGTATCGAACTGATTCGATAAAAAAATTGAAAATTATTGGATCAATTTTTTTAAAAAAAATTATGGATCAGAAGTATCGAACTGATTTGATAAAAAAAATTAAAATTATTGGATCAATTTTTTAAAAGTAGTAAATCAGAGTTATGAGACTGATTTAAAATATCCTATGTTTCAGAAAGCATAATGTGTAGAAATTTATGTTATTTTGAAAAAGATTTGCAAGATTTATTTGCAAGTATGATATAGAGTTTGTGACTCTATAGGGATATCACGAAAAAAAAATTGTGTAGAATGTGCAATTTTGTGGGTATATAGACCGAACGGGGTTATACTGCACAAGCAAGGAATCTCAAAATTGAGAAAACTTTATTCAACAAATTTAATTTGTTTTGTTTTGTTCTGTTCATTGTTACGAACCAATGCATAGTTCAGCACAGTCAGTTTTACAATATATCATGTATATATCTCAAAGATGGAAAGTACATTATGCTATACGCATAACTAGTACATCTATGAGTATATAATATAAAGTACAAAACAAGCTGTCTTCATATTGCTGTCCGCATATTTATACATCTGCATGCCTGCCAAAAGACGATCTTCTCGCAAACTGTGTTATGAGTTACTAAACAAGCTGACCTTCTAAGTTGTTGTTCTGGGATGGCCTAGTGGTGCAACGAGTTTATAACTCATATGGTTGCAACTCTTCAAGTTCCAGATCTGGCTGAACTCCGTATGGAGTTTTGTCATCACACATCCTTCTGAAAGTTATCGACAATCGACAGTGTCGGACTCCCGGAATGCAATGTTTCGCCATATCGGCTCCATTTCCTTTCAGAATTAGAATGGACCCTCTTGGTAAAGAAATTTTAAAATTCACCTGGACTGATTATCTCTATATCTATACCGAACAATATACTGCTCTCCGATATGAGGGAGACCGTACAGAACGGACGAAAAAAATCTTGATAGTCAATATGCGGAGGGATACAATCTCCTTCTTCATAGATATTAATTATGCAACTATTGGGGATGCAATCTGCTGGAATTATGCTCCATTGGACGATCCGTGTGATCATCCATTTTATCATGGGTGGCATTGGCTCCACCTGCTCATGTTGTAAAATTCTTGGAAGATTTCTTTGTCGATCTATCTTATAATTGTAATAGCAGCCGCATTGTATTGTAATGCGACCCTTGCCTCTCATCCATTTTTTAGGTTTGGAATACGTTCTTCCAGATAACAGTCCTGCTTTGCCTCTGATTCGGAGGTCAAACACACAATCGAGTACTTCTTGTTGCTCTGTAAGAGAAAAGACCTCTGTATATAATTCCAATCCCTCCAAAATATTAACATAGTCTCCATCGACTATTTCAAAATGTTTGAAAGCATTGCATTTAACTTT
>NW_018251868.1:0-30069 GCF_001263595.1 Phalaenopsis equestris | reverse complement strand
TGGTGAGATCTCTCCTGCTTTCGGATTTTCTTTTACGCACTTGGTTTTTTCGCTATGTCGCCTGCCTCTTGTTCTTTTGTTGACACAGTTTTAGAGGGAGGCGGTGCGTCTTCTGGCTCGTCTTTTTCTTACATGTTCCCGCAAGGTTTTCATGACTCTATAAATGTTGGTGGAGATTATTCGTTTGTTAAGAAACTTGGGAAAAAAATTGTTAAATTGGCAATGTTTATCTTCAAAGTTGAATCGAGTATTTTGACCTTCTCTTGCCGTTTTTCTTTGGTAGGAAAGTTTTCTTTAGAGATTTCTAAATTAGAACTTATCAGGAAAGAGTTTGATTTGCTTAAGTTAAAGGTCTGGTGCAAAGTTGGCGTGTTGGATGGTAGAAAGATTTTGATACAGTTAGCCAATGATGAGGATTATATGATGTTGTTTGCAAAAAGATCACTGAAAATAAAAAAAATTGTATTATGAAAATCCTTAAATGGTTAGTTAACTTTGATCCGAAAGCTGAATTGCCGATTTTGCCTGTTTGGATTCATTTTCCTGGGCTGAAATTACATTTATTCAATCACGAAGTTTTGTGTTCTCTTGCTACTGCATTTGGGAAACCATTAAAAATGGATAGTGCTACTTTCAATATTACTAGACCCTTTGAGGCACATGTTCAAGTGGAAAGGGATATCACTCAGCCCTTTTATGATGGATCTGGATTGGATCTTAACATCAGGGATATTGGCAACATGTTGAAACAAGGAGTCATTCCCCTTATTGCACCAACTGTTCAATGTTTGGCCATCACATCTCTCATTTTCATCTTTTAAACCCTCAAATTAAAGCTTCTTTTGTCAACAAACCTCCTCCTCATAACATTAATACAGAAACACCTAATCCTCTAGTTACTGATGAGCATGACATGGAGGATGATAGGCTTTTGCCTTTTTTTGAACCAACTATGGAGGCTCCTTTTACTAATAATGATATACAAATGCAAGGTCAGCTTAATGAGCAAGAGAACAATCCTAATACTTCTAAATCTGTTCCACCTGATTTTACTGTTAATAGTATCTTTCTATTATGCACACTATTTCTAATCTCAATAGGTACAACATGGCTGAAAAGTAGGGGCAACATAATGAACAAGTTCCACTTCCATCAGTACCAGCAGAAACCTCACATGACTTTCTTCAAGATGCTCATGGTCAACACAATGAACAATTTTCGCTTCCACCCATATCTGTGGAAATCTTATTTTATCCTCTTCAAGATGCCCAAAATTCTTTGGAGAGTGAGTGGTAGGTTCAGAAGAATGCTAAAAAGAAAGAAAAAAGGAATAATGAACTCTCAAGTTTAAATATTGGCAATATTATTCAGAAAGGTATTTATTATTCTGATGGCAAACAATTAGGCAACCCTTCTAGGTCTTCTAGGAGGGTTGGCTTAAGACATAATGTTTAACATTATGATTTGGAATATTAGGGGAGTAGTGAACCCTTCCTCCCTTAATAGACTTAAATATCTTTGTAGGTTTCATAAAGTTCTTATTTTTTCCATTTTGGAACCTCTTGTTCATGTCAATAGACACAAGATTTTGAATACATTTAAAGGCTTTCAGTCTCATTGCAACAAAAATAACAAGAATTGGGTTTTTGGGAAATGCAAAATCACTTTATCTATCATCAAAGATGAGGAGCAATTTTTTTTAACTCATTTTTAGATGGAGAAATTTCTTGGGTGGGGTACGTTTGCTTATGCCAGCTCTTTTTTGCCTGAAAAATATTTACTTTGGAGGAAACTTGAGATTTTGGGTGGTTCTATCTGTGAAAAATTTTTTGTTGGAAAAGATTTTAACATGATTATGAAACCGTCTGAGAAAAAAGGTGGTGGTAGAGTTGATCTTTCACTTCTTAATTGCTTTTGTAACTCTAATGCAGAAGCGGGTATGTTTGATCTTGGCTATTCTGGATCTCCTTTCACATGGAGGAGAGGCAAAGGCTTGATCGTTTCTTGGCTAACTCGGCTTTTCTTAATTACTTCCCGATTTTCAAAGTCCAATATTTAAACTATGCTTCCTTTGATCATAATCCTTACCCTTACTTTTCATGATAAGCTTGCTATATCTAGATTTAAATTTCTTAACGATTGGACCTCTCATAATACTTTCTTAAGTATAGTGCAACAGGTTTGAAATTATGATGGTGGTGGTAGGCAATTGCATAAAAAATTGGCTGCTCATCTCCATAAGTGGAACCACCAGATTTTTGGTAATGTTCATAATAAAGTTCTGGAGGCTCAAAAAGTGGTTGATCAATTGGAGACTCTGGATATCTTCACTCCTGACTTAGTGGATTAAACTGCCCGTGCCCATTTGAATTTATTAGAAGCTATAAATTTGGAGGAAACTCTTCTTCAATAGAAAGCAAATGGTCTCATTTTACTACTGGGGATAGAAACATGAATTATTTCCATACAACTCTTAAACATAGAAGGAACATGAATAATATTTTAAAAATCAAGAATGCTGAAGGTCAAACATTCACTGATTTGGTTGATATTGGGAATAGTGTCGTGCATTATTTCACAGAACTTTATCAACATACCCCTTTTGTCAACCCGATTGACTCTAATTTTTTTGTTGATGAATTTGATTACATTAATCGTCTCTCTTTAGCCTATGTTCCAGATGATGAGGAAATTCTATGTACTTTCAAGTCCACTAGTTCCAACAAGTCCCCTGGACCAGTTGGTTTTTTCTCTTCCTTTTATGTTACTTGTCGGGACATCATACATAAAAGAGGTTGTTAATGGTATATAAAGTTTCTTTATAGGGGGGTTGATCCTGCTAAATATTTCAACTCTGCCTTGATTGTTCTTATTCCTAAAGGAAATGACGGAAATGATAAAATTATAAAGGAAATGACAAAATTACTTGGGATAACTTTTGCCCTATCTCTCTCACCACTATTATCTCAAAGGTTTTGAGTAAGATTATTGTTAACAGGTTGCAACCTCACCTCTTACACTTCATATCTCCTCAACAATCAACTTTTATAAAAGGAAGATAAATTACAGATAATATCTTGCTTGCCTAGAAATTGATTGAAGACTTTAATAAGAAATGTAAAAGGGGAAATATGGTTTTCAAACTTGAAATCAAGAAAGATTTTGATACTTTCAGTTAGGATTTCATTCTTAACATTCTTCAAGCTAAAGGTTTCCAAAGTGATTTTTGCTTGCTTATTAAAAGGTGGTTAGTCAATAACCACTACAGTGTTCTAGTTAATGGTAAAACATATGGCTATTTTTTTTCCCATAGAGGTATCAAACAAAGAGATCCTCTATCCCCTACCATCTTTATTATTGCTTTTGATTTGCTCTCAAGGCTCATTAACAATTTGCATCTGAATCACCCTCACTTTCAATACTCTCATAAATCAAATATTGTGATTAGCCACCTAGCTTATGCTGATGATGCTATATTATTCTCTAATACTAGTAAGCCTTCTATTAAAACAACAATGGCTCTGCTTAAAGATTTTTAGGATTCATCTGGCCTTCAGTTTAACTTGGATAAATGCTCTACTTACTTTGGTAACAAGGTTAATCATAATCTTGAAACTTGGGCTTCTGATTATATTGGTTGTAAAATTGCCAAGGTACCTCTGAAGTAACTTGGGGTGAACTTGCTAATGGGGAGAAAGAAACAAACTCAAATGGATGATGTTGTGGACAAAGTCAAATCCAATATTAATGATTCAAGAAATACTTTTTTGTCTAATGGAGGTAGGCTCACTCTTCTCAAAAGTGTCTTATGTAGCCTTCCTTTATATTCGATGCAGGTGCTTAAAATTAAGAAGAGCATCCATAAAACTCTTGAGGTTCTTTTTAACAAGTTTCTTTGTAGAGGCAACATATCTTCTAAGTTTTGGGCTAACTGGAATAAGAGTTGTAAGACATGTGCCTCTGGGGATCTTGGGTTTAAAACCCTTCAACATATTATTGACATAAATATGTGCAAGCTTTGTTACAAATTTAGAGCCATAGATTCCTTAAGGTCTCAATATATGCATCACAAATACTGTACATATAGTCACCCTTCTACTGTCACTTGGGAAAAAGGTGATTCTAAAATCTGGAAGGCCATCACTTTTGCTTGTAATGTTGCTTCTCAATTAATTTTTTGGGATGTGGGAGATAGGAAAATTTCTTTTTAGAATGATCATTAGGGAACTTCTCTATTTTTGACTTTGCCTCACTCTACTTCTGAGGAAGATCTTCTTGTTTTAGACTGCTGAAATGATGGGAGCTGGAACATTCCTAAATTGTGGTCTTTAGTGGGAGAGGTTGCCCCCTCTATTTATAATTTCTTAATTAATGTTGAATCTAAAGACGTCCATATGTGGAAATTTTTCTCTAGAGTTTCTATCACTAAAATGATTTACTCTCATTTATATAACTATCCTCAGTGGCTTTGGAGTAAATATATTTGGAACCAATTTCTCTCCCCTTCTATCTCTTTCTTTCTATGGAGATTGTTTCATAGCTTCCTCCCTTTTGATGACATATTTAAAATGAAGGGTTTGAAAATTGTTTCGTTTTGCTATATTTGAAAGAAAGAGGCTGAATCATCTAACCATCTTTTTTATGACTATACTTTTTCTAGAGATGTTTGGCATAGGTAGGGGTGCTATTTTGGCATTCGGTGGCCTCCAAATACTTGTCTTAAGCGTATTATTGTAAATTGGAAACATTCAGAGCATTCTCAAAACAAACTTTCCTACTTTCCCATTACTGTTCATTGGTTCATTTGGGTAGCTAGAAATAGCCATAAGTATGAAGACTCTCCTCACACACCTAACACTATTGTTGCTCTTATTTAGGCTAATTTTATCAAAGCAGCTAAAGCTACTGGTGGTGCTTATAATTTGCTTCAACCTGGCAATGGCAGGAGACCAATTTTGATAAATTGGAGACCACCTTTCCATGTTTGGACCAAAGTAAATATTGATGGCAGCTTTAATTGTGAAGCTGAAGAGATTGGTGGCTTGTTCCGAGATTTAAATGGGAGATGCCTTATTTACTTTGCTTCCCCCTGCGTTTCTTTGTCTCCTCTAGAAACTGAAACAATGGCTGTTCTGGCAGCTATGCATGTGACAATTTCTTTTGGTTTTTAAATATTTTCTTGGAAACTAATTCTCAAATTTTGTTTCAAACTTTAACGGGTAAATTACAACCCCTCTAGAATCTTATAATTTTGCTGAATCAGATTAATAATTTGATGGCCACTTCTTATATTACTGTTTAATATTATTTTATACATAGAGAAGGTAACGCTCCTATGGATTGGTTAGCTAAGAAAGGACATTTTGGTATTATCATTGGAGTCACTCCTCCACCCCCTCTTTATAAAATAATTCATGGTGATCTGTTGGATTCCCCCTTTATACGGCCTTAATGTGGTGGTGGAGTATGGTTACTGGCATTGGAGTATGGCTCGCTATTTACTTAGCGGTTGGTTTTTTGGTCTCTCCTTTATGAATCTTGGGGATTTTCCGTTCCTATCATATTTCTGCTATATTGCTTTATTGCATAATTCTCTGCACATTGTTTTATATGGTAGCTGTAGAAAGGGTTCCTTCTAGCTATTTTCTTAGAAAGATTCTATTTTCCTTATAAAGGTTTGACATTTGGCTTGCAGTTTCTGTCGGTGCTGGAACTTATTAGAAAGTTTTCTCTATCTGAGTTATACTCTTTGCATTTAACTTAAGATCTTGAGGGTTGGGAATCTTGAGAAGGTATTTCAGAGTTTTCTGATGCTTCATCTTGCTTTATTTAAGCTTCTTTTATCTCATTATCTTTGGTGCAATATGGGAAACTTTATGTGGTTCTTGTTTAGCCTTAATAAGGTCACAATTGTCGTTATTAATTATATTGATAAGGACACATTGAGCAGCTCTTTTTTGATATGGAAGCTTGGGAAATCTCCTTTTCACTGTGTTTCATATAAGCAGTCTTCTTGCCTCATTACTAGCTATATAATTTGTCCTTCTAGTGAATTGCCTGCAGTGGCCTCCTTTTTGAGGTTTGTTGGGTATTTACGTGGTGGCTCTGGCCATTTTATTGTGCCCTAGTCTCTGTTTTTCCTGTTAGCAAGCAGGGAAGGTTTTAATTTTTGAAATTGGTTTATTTTTATTTGCTTATACTCTGTACGATCACTCGTTGGAGGCCCATGGCTCCAAAATTTCAAGGGCTTTAATTTCTTCTTTGGTTGGAGGCCCTTTTAAGAATTATGATTTCACTGTCTTTCAGTTTCTGTTTTTTGGATAGGTCTTTTGGTTTCAGGGATGCAACAGTCTTACATTCCCTACAACAGTTATACAAATTGGCTTTTAATGCTAACTATGTTATTGCTTTACCACTAGGTTGCTTTTAAATTTTTAGATAGGTCTTTCTTACAGGTTTCGAGCCGCAGTTACCTAGTTCTTTGTTGCTCTCAGTGCAGACTTCAGATATTTTGCATGAAGTACTTTTGGCTTTACAACTCACATGTCTTTTGTTGCTCTATTTTTACATGTTTATTTAGTGTATACTTATTTGGTTTAGTATACATTTTGTTGGGATACATGTAATTTTGCGATTGAATACTTTTTTTTTTTGGTGTGGAGTTGTAATGTGGAAGGAGAACCCCCTAAGACTTAGTACCTCATGTATTTCTTTTTTTTTTTTAGCAGGGATCCTCTTTCCCTCCCCTTTTTTTGTAACCTTCTTTTATATTAACGCGTAAGAGGACACGAGTTGCTCTTTTAATTAAAAAAATATAATGGCGGCAGCTAGTTTTTCTTCATCTTTCTCCGGTGACTATGGTGTTTCCATGGATTAGGCATCTTCTTGCTGATGAGATCTCTCCATTTTCTTGGTTTTGTTTTTTTTTTTCATTTTTCCTGGTATGAAGCCTACTCAAAGCTTTGTTAAGGCTTTTTTGGATAGTGGTGGAGGGTCTTCAAGTTTTTCTAGTTCATTTTTTTTCGCAAGCCTTCCATGATTCACTAAATGTGGGAGGGGATTATAATTTCATCATGAAAATTGGAGAAGAGAATGGGAAATTGACCATGTTCATTACTGATGTTGAAGGCAATATCTTGGCTTCCTCCTATAGATTAGCACTGTTTGGGAGGTTTTTATACGAGCATCCTAAATTAGAAGTGATTCAGAAGGAATTTGAAATGCTGAAACTTACTGGTTGGTGGAAGATAGGGCTTTTACATGACAGACATATATTAATACAACTTTTAAACAATGAAGATTACTCCAGATTATTTGTGAGGAGAATTCTGAGAGTTGAAAATTACGTTATAAAAATGTTAAAATGGTTTATAGATTTCAATTCTAAGACTGAGTTACCTGTTATACCAGTTTGGATTAGATTTTCTGGCCTTAAACTACACTTTTTTAACCATGAAGTTCTATTTTCATTGGTGGCTGCTTATGAAAAGCATTTGAAAATGGATAGTACAACTTTTACTCTAACGAGGCCCTCTAAAGCACGTGTCCTTGTTGAAAGGGACATTACTCAACCCTTCTGTAATGAAGTTTGGATTGGCTTACCACATCAGGTTTATTAGCAACCGGTTAAAATTGAGCATCACTCACCATGTAGTTCACATTTCTATATGTTTGGGCACTCCAACTCTCTTTTCTATCATCTGAATCCTCATCTTAAATCTGAAATAGGCCATGCACCTACTGCTAATCAGGGCACCCGAACACCTTCTGCTCACCAGGACACACCTCTCTTTGTTGATGTCGAGAAATACCAACCTTTTTCCATGCAGAATACTGAATTGGTTAATGATCAATTAGTTATAACGAAATTGCATGATGAACAAGAAGGGCAACATCTACCTAAGGACCACACCAATAATACTCACTTAAATAGTGTTGTGACAGATATTACCACTAGGCCTACTTTGACTGAAGTCTTAGCCTCTTCCCCTCCTATACAGATAGCCCACAACACTTCCTCCCCACAATAAGCAACTGGTTTGGAAAATCATCTGCAGGTTGTAGAAACAACTTGCCATCCTTCCTCTTCCAAAAATAGCACACAAGATCCACTCTACACTCCATTAGAAGATTCTCCACTGCACTTGGAAATGAATGGCAAGTCCAACAACATACTAGAAAAAAAGCTAAAAGAAACAATGAACTCTCTCAGCTTAATGCAAGTAATGTCATACAAGAGGGCATTTATTATCTGATGGAGAGAAGTTAGGCAACCCTTTTAGATCTTCAAGGAGGGCTGGCTTACAACATCATGTTTAACATCATGGTTTGGAATATTAGGGGAGTGGCTGACCTTTCCTCCCTTAATAGGCTTAAACAACTTTGTAGGGTCAACAAACTTTCCCTTTTTACAATTTTAGAGCTTCTCGTGTCTGTCAACAAAAATAGAATTCTTAATAATTTCAAGAGCTATCAGTCTTTTTGCAATAAAAACAATAAAATTTTAATCCTCTGGAAATACACTATTACTTTATCTATTATGTATGATGAGGAGTAATTTGTTTTAACTCACTTTAAGATGGAGGCTTTCCATGGTTGGACTACTTTTGTTTATGTCAGTTCACTTTTGTAGGATAAGTACATTATTGTGGCATAAGTTAGAGCTGATGGGCACTATCACTGAGAATTGTTTTTTGGGTGGAGATTTCAACATGATAATGAAACATGCAGAGAAATGGGGTGTGGTAGATGTGACACTACATTTATAAATCATTTTTGTGACTCAATTTTTTATGAAGGTCTTTTTAACCTTGGATACTTTATTTCTCCTTTCACCTGAAGAAGGGGCTTACTTTCTTAAAGGCTTGATTGTTTTTTGGGAAACTGATGTTTCTTAAATTATTATCCTCTTATTTGGGTCCAACACTTAAATTATGCATGCTCTGATAATAATCCCATTTTACTTACTTTAGCTTTCAATACCAGGCCTTTCTTTTCTAGATTTAAATTCCTTAATATTTAGACTACTCATGATACTTTTTTGAGTCTTGTTCAACAAATGTGGAAATTTGATGGTCCTAGGACATCATAATTTATCCTATGGCAAATGCACAAAAAACTTAGCTGCTCATTTAAGGAAATGCAATCCTCGAGACATTGTTAATGTTCACACCAAAGTTTTGGAGGCTCAAAAAACTTTTAATCAATTGGAGGCTCAAGTTGTTGATTGAACTGATTTGGTGGATGCAGTGGCCAACGATCACCTATCACTATTGGAGGTAATCACTTTAGAGGAAGGCATTCTGCAACAAATGGCTAATGACATCTCTTTTATTGCTGGTGATCGTAACACCAAATATTTCCATGCTACTTTAAAGCATAGAAGAAATAAAAATAATATTATGAAGATCAGAAATTTCAAAGGGGATATATTAACTACCAGTGATGATATTGGTGACAGTTTTTTCCACTACTTTAATGATCTTTTTTAATTTACTATACATGTTAATCCTATAGATTCAAATCTTTTTGCTGATGAAAGAGGCTACATTAATGCCCTCTCACTATCTTAACTCCCTAATGAAAATGAAATTGGCTCTGCCTTTCAATCTATTAGTCCTAACAAAGCCCCTGGTCCTGATGGCTTCTCTTCCTCCTTCTATGTACATTATTGGGCCATCATCAATAAAGAAGTTATTCTTTCTATACAAAGCTTTTTCCTTGGGGATAACCCAAATAAATATTTCAGCTCTACCCTAATTGTGCTCATCGCCAAGAGTAATGATAAGATTAATTGGGATAATTTTTGGCCAATATATCTTACCACTATTATTTCTAAAGTTTTGAGTAAGCTGATTGTGAATAGATTATAACCACATCTATCCAAAATTATCTCTCCTCGACAATCTACTTTTATTGAGGGCAGAGATTACTAATAACATATTACTGGCACATGAGATGACTGAGGACTTGGATAAAAAAATGTAGAGGGGAAAATATGGTGATTAACCTTGAAATAATGAAGGCATTTGATACTATTAGCTGTGATATCATTCTTAATATTTTGTAGGCTAAGGGATTTCACCATGACTGTTGGTTACTCATCAAAAGATGGTTAGAAAATAACCATTATAGTGTTCTTGTTAATGGTAAACCATATGGCTTATTTTCTGCATATAGAGGTATTAAGCAGAAATATCCTCTTTCTCCCACTGCTTTCATAATTATTTTTGATTATTTCTCCCAGCATGTTAATCATTTGCATATTCAACATCCTCACATCCAATACTCTCACAAATCCAAAATTCTGGTTAGCCACCTTGCTTATGTGATGATGTTGATTTATTCTCTAATGCCAGTAAGTCTGCTATAAAAGCTATTATGCATTTATTGAATGATTTTTAGAGCATGTGTAGTTTATTATTCAACAAATCAAAATGTTCATTATATTTTGGGAAATTAGTGCATAACAATATTGAAAGTTGGGCAACCACTTTCACTGGCTATAAAATTGCAAATCTTCCAATTAAATACTTTGGGGTGAATATTCTCAGAGGTACGGGGAAAAAATTTAAATGTATGAGGTGATTGAGAAAATTAAATAAAAAATAAATGATTGGAGAAATACCTTTTTATCTAATGGTGGCGGGCTTACCTTGTTGAAGAGTGTTCTTTTCAGTCTTTCTTTGTATGCAACGCAGGTCCTTAAGACCACGAAAGGTACTAAAAAAACACTTGAAATACTTTTCAATAAATTTCTATGGTCTGGTGGAGGTTCTAGTAAAATATGGACAAATTGGAAAAAGCTTTGTAAACCTCATTTTTCTAGGGGACTTAGTTTTAAAACTCTTCAACAGGTTATTGATATAAACATGCACAAGTTTTGGTTTAAATTTAGAACTAGTGATTCACTATGGGCACAATTTATGTACCAAAAGTATTGCACATCTGCACATCCCTCCACTGTTGATGAAAGATTGGAGATTCTAAACTCTGGAACGCTATCTTACAAGCTAGATCCGAGGCTGCTAACTTTATTTTTTGGGATGTGGGTGATGGAAAAATTTTCTTCTAGCATGACCATTAGGATATGTCCAACCTCACCCCTCACTCCTTATTTGATACACATTTGTTTGTCTCTTATTTTTGGAATGAGGGAAACTGGAACCTTACTAAATCGTTGTCTTTGGTGGGTGATAAAGCTTCTTTAATTTCTAAAATCTTTATACAAGTACATATGAAAGAGGAAAAATATTCCTATGTGGAAATTTCAATCCACAACCTCCACTACTAAAATGCTATATGCACATATTCATAACTTTCAACACTGGAAATGGAGCACTTTGATATGGCATCCATTAATTTATCCCTCCATTTCTTTCTTCTTATGAATATATTTTAACTCCATGTTATCTCTTGATGACATTCTTAATTTGAAAGGGATGAGACTTGCTTCTTTCTGCTATATCTGTAAAAGAGCTACTGAATCATTTTCTCACCTGTTCTATGAGTACTCTTTTGCCAGTGAAGTTTGGGAAAATTTTGGTAGAATGTTTGGAGTCTGTTGGCTTCTCAATTTTTTCTTGGAGAAATTTCTTGGGGCTTGGTAGGAAGCAAGCTATATACATATTAAATTGCAATACTTTCCTCTAATGGTGTTGTGGTTTATTTGGTCAGCTCGAAACAATTATAAATATAATGCTTCATGTCCTTCCCCTTCTATTACTATTTTTTTATATTGGCCAATTAACAAAAAGCTTTTAGAACTTTAAATGCTGGTGGTGCTTTACATATGTCTGAGAGGGGTAGGAGACCAACTTTGATAAGTTGGAGATGCCCCTCTTCTAGTTAGTTTAAAGCTAACATTGATGGTAAGTGGTCTTCTAATGATGCTAGGGCTGGTGGCCTCTTTCAAGATGATATAGGAAAGTGCCTAGCCTATTTTGCCTCACCTGTTTTTACTGCATCCCTTCTTGAGGCTGAGGGTTGGGTAGGTTTGTTGGCTCTAATGGTCTCTATTTCTTTTAATGTGGTTATTGAGGCTGATTCCCAAGGTCTTTTTAACATTTTAACCAGGAAAACAAAGCCTGTTTGGTATCTCATTTTACTAAATCATATAGCTACTATTATAAACATTAATTAGCTGAATATTCAAAATAGTTTCATTTATATGGAAGAGAATGCCCCTGCTGATTGACTCTCTAAGCAGGGAGCATCTGACATTACTGTTGGTACTAAACCTCCTACTTATCTCAATTCACTCCTCCTTAATGACATGCTTGATACTCCTTACATTAGGGGTTAGCTTTCTGGTTCTTGGCCGATTTAGCTCTTTGAATTTTTTTAAGCTCCTTACATAGATGACTATTTGGATTCCAATTGCAGGTTTTATTGCTTGGGTTCCTGAGCATAAGCTTGTGTACTGTTCAGGCTTAGTGATTTTATTTTAGCTTTATTATTTTAGTGATTGTAGTTATTATAACCTCTTAGAGCAGATTGGCACAATTTTGTTTACAGGATGTTGCATTGGAAGAGCACAATGGATTAAATTTTTATGTTTTCTTTCCTTATATTTATGCCTATTTTGGATCAGGCTAGGAACATTTTACTTATGAAGCCAGTTGAGCTTTTTTTGTGGGCTTCCTGCAGTTTCCTTATGGCTATACATCATCATTAGGATGCTTTTCTGTTGATTACTACTGTGCTTACTTTGCATAAGGATACCTACATTTTGGTTATCTGCTGGATAACAGGACGTTTCTGGAGTGGATTTTCTATTGATTGCTAACCGATTGCTGCCCTTTCTTTTCTCTGTCATAGGAAAAATGTTTCTCCCTTGCCCGACTGCTGCTCTCTTTTGTTGGCTTGGTGCTGATCTCTTTGGAAGTGCTACATTTTTGTGCTAGATTCTATAACTTTTTGGTACTGGGTTGGAGATCATATTTCTTGGAGATCCTTGCTACTGGTTTTCTAATTTTCCTCTTTATTTATTTTGGGTATACTTGTATTTTTTGGAATTTTTTGTGTAGAGTTGTATGTGAGAGGTGGAACCCCTTAGGGGTTGGTTTTCTTGTATATTTCTTTTATTTTAGTTTAGGGATACCACCCCCCTCCACCCTTTTGTAACTCCTTTTTTGAATTAATAGAATCGGAGCCGAATAATGCTTCTTCCTTAATATATATATATATATATATATATAGACACACATCCGTTTTCTATTTTTCTTTTAGTTGTATTAATGGACTATTAATATTTTCTTGTTTTTCTTTGTTATTATTTGCATGCAATATTCTTTGAGAATATAAATCAATTTTAATTCATTTTATTATGCCCTACGTTATCGGGGTGTACCGCCTTCCAGAACCGGGGAGTGATAACTTAGTATTAAAGTTATTATTCTGTATTCAATATCCCTTTATTCTTACATTCCATATCTCTTATCTTCTATGGATTGGGTAAGGGATAATTTATTTTGGTACTTAGCTATTTTTTATTTTGATTCAAGTAAATTTCAATTTATGAGAATGTTTCCAAAGAGAAGTCGTGTTGTAGTTTTTCATGCACAAGAACTTATTAGAGCTAATATAAAAGCATTACTTATCACTCTGAATCTTTGCTCCCCTAGTAATCATCACACTGATCACGCTCAACCCACTGAGACTACTGGAGTGTGAAATTTTAACATTACCACACCCATGGAGGTAGTGACACAGAAGGTTACCTAGGCATTACAAACTATTTTTGTAGCACAAATTGCATAAGCAGTCAGGCATTTTAGTAATCGGTTTAAGCAACACTTCAAGTAGCTCAAAATGTAGCTCCAATTACCACTACAAATTCTTAACCTAATCAAACTTGAGGATTTCCTCCAAAAAAATGGCTAAACTTAAATCATATATTCCATCAGCCTTTCCAAGCCCCAAGCTCACCCAAATTAACTCTTTTGACCTCCCTGAGCCAGCTAGCCGCCACACCAACCTTAGAAACCACTTAGTCATCAAAAAACTAAAAAATGAGAGCCTCCACCATGACCTAAACCCAACATTTGACCCATCCTTTGTAGAAAGCCCCAATTGGCCACTAGCGCCGCTCAACCCTCCACTTAGGCTTATCAACACTAGCCAAGGGCCTCCCCTTTGGCCATGACTATAAGAACCCCCTCGAAGCTAAAATGAGAGGTTGCCCAATTTCCTGGCGAAGCCCTGCCAAATTGCTTCTAGAGCTTCCTAAAGAGTTCCTAGGACCAATTTATCCATCTTCAGCCCCTCATTGACACCACCTGAGTTCAATTTAACCTCTAAAATTTAGGGAATTTTTGGCCATGGATCCAAGCTCACAAAAACATCCAATTGAGTTGCTCTTAAGCTTCACCAAAGCTTAAGAACAGTTCCCCAATCAAAATCCCACTCTCCCAAGCACTATAACCCACTCCTAGACTAGACTCGTGCCCCCATTTAATCAAACTCCTACACAAACCCAACCACTGATCAAATTGAAGCTTGGAGGACGTTTGTAAACTCATGGAGATGCTCAAGAACCAACCCAATTGAGGCCTCACCTCTTGGGCAAAAGTATAGACCAAAATCCCAAAATTCATTATCAGTTTTATTAATTGTGAAAAGAACATATATTTCATATGCATTTAACCATATGGATGTGTTCGTATCACCAAGATGAAGCTATAAGAACAAACCCCATGCAATTTGGTTGAGTATTAAATGATATCTTAGGTTTAGAAAACAAGCAATTCTTGATTTGAGTCTGATGGGGACAAATAACGGATGTCGTCCATTCAGACATGTATCAATCACACGACGGAGAAGGTGTGGGATGAAGAGATGAAGCAATAAAGACGAGACGCATGGTGGCTAATTTAGACGGCGACGTCCAATGGCACGATGACACGTGCATTCGAAGGGTCTGGGGATGAGTAGACACGACGTGAATAATTAAAAAATATGGTATTTTTGATTTAATTAATTTCAGAATTTTTAGAAGTGCATACCTTGTTGTAGAAAAACATAAGAAAAAGAAAAAATACCGATGTGCTCAGTGAACAAAGGAAAATATTATGAACTAAAAAAAATAAAATTGTTTATTATGCATCTTTTTAATTAATTAAAGACCCCAAATCTTGTTTCAATTTTATGTAATTAAATATGAGCAGCCATAACATAAAATTTAGTGGGCTTGTTTTTCAATTGGTTAAAAGTGTTCTCTGATTTTTCCAAAGCCATATATCACCTTTAACCCTAAAAGCCCTAATTTTCCATGTTAGGTACCCCTATGTTAATTAAATAATTCATAATAACTAAAATATAAATCAGAAAAGTACAAAGTTTGGTTTTGTGGGTTCACTGTGGTCAGAGGATCTTAGGAAAAATAAAATCCAAATTTAAAGTGCCCAAAATATAATTGCCTATTTTAAATCAATAATAAATTCTTAAAAATTGAGAAAATACCAAATATTTTAATAAATCTCCAAAATGATCTCAGTGGAGATAATAACATCTTAAGGTCCCGGTAAAAACTTTGAAGTTATAAAAACTATTTTTGATAACAAAGTGTATTTTTCTAAGTAAATAGGAATTTTACACTAAGTAATTATAAAAATTTAAAGGAAATTAAAAAAATTGTGCAAATTGGTTTGGAGTGTTCCTTGTGACTAAGGGAACCCAAAAAAATAAAATTGAAGTTAAAATTAAAAGTCCATTTTGGGCTATTTTTTTCATTTAAAAATAATTAAAATAATTAAAAATCACAGAAATACAAAAATGCACCAAAATGCCATAAATTATTCCCCGTTCATTTGGGACCACTTGAAATATTTTTTTTTCCCAGTTTTCTTAATATAGTTATGTATTTCTTTAAATGCCTAAAATGCATTTTCCTTAAGTTTGCACTAAAATAATTACAATAAATAAAATAAAAATGACAAAATGCAAAATTTATTTCTCTAAATTCTGTGAACATTGAGGAACTAATGAAAAATATAAAAATAATTTTAAGATTAAATTGTATTTTATATTTAATTAAACATAAAAATCAACAAATAATTATAATAACTAAAATTAAACTCAAAAAATTATGAAAATTGTGCCCAGAGGCCCTCTGATCTAGGATGACCTCCATTAATTTTCTTAATGATAGAGGATTTGTTTTGGTCAACTAAATGAATTAACAATGAAAATCCCTATTTTTGAGTTAAAATAATTATTAATAATTACATAAAAATTTTAAATTTATAATTTCTGCTTTGATATTTTAATTGCATTATGAGTGAGGTACCAAGAAAATTCAAGGTCATTTGAGTTAAATTTAATGAATTATGAAGTGGAGAGCCATAAGGGCAAAATGGTAATTATGGAATTTGATGCCTAAATTAAAATTTAGGCCAAGTCAAAGGGTAATGGGTAATATTGATCATGATGAGCTCTCTTATATGTTTGAAACATGAGGGTTCAAGAGGTAGAAACTAACTCATCACTTTCCCTACAATAAGGGTAAAATGGTAATTTCCCTAAATTGTTGTGACTTGGCAATTGATCTAATTAAACAATTCTAAGGTAGTGGGCTTGAGCTAGGAAGATTATAATTTACTCATTTGAAGCCCCTAATAGGTGATTTGATGATAAGTTTGATCTTTCAATATGAATTAGATTCATTTAATCCAACATTTTATTATTTTTTTAAAATTTGTCCATAAAAGAAAACTTAAGGTTAAGTAGTGAACTAGGTTTGATCTGAATCTGCCTAATGAGGTTTAGAAAAGGGGGACATAACCAATAATGAATTTTTTTAAAGCACTGAAAGCCCAGCTTTAACCATAAGCATAAGATCCTTGATGATTCAACATGCTTTAAGGGCACCCACTCACATAGTTACGTAAAACATCAAATGAATACCTAATTACCCCGCTTATGGGATAATTAAATATCAAAATTTATTGAGCACAGGTTACAATATCGCCACTAGATCTTAGTTTAACTTTAGGTGATTAATTTAACAACATAAAGTTTAATTGAACTCTAAATGATTTAGAAGACTTTAAAAGTTGTTTAGGGTTATGCCCTGAATTATTTTTTAAATCTTTTAGAATATTTTGAAGGACAACTGAACTTATTATGCTTTGTTAAGATAAATCATCCTTAAAACTTTTAGGAATCCACCAAGTTATGCCTTGAGACCCGTTAATTCATGTAAATCAATAAAAATTCCTTTTTATACTTGTCCTACATTTATGACCCAGTTCTCTAGGATTTAAGTCATCCCTAAGGTATTTAAAACTGGGGATCTTTTTTTATGCCACATATGGATCATCAGGCTTGTGTAAGTTTAAGTTCTAGGTGGCTAGGGCAATGAAGATAATGCTAATGTGTGATAAATGAGGGATATGAAGTTGGATTTAGAATAATATCTCCTACCTTAAGGGCCATTAATAAGAGCAGGATATAAAAATTGATCTTATTCCCCAACTCTTGAATAGGTTGACAGTAGTCCTAGCTTGATTAGAGTAATTAACTTGTGGACTATACTACATTGCAAAAATATTTTAAACAACTGTCCTTTTCTCAACATAATTACTTTTGTCTGCTAAAGTAAATTCTACGTTTAATAATGAAACTTATAAAGATCCATAGTTAATCACTTGGATCGATGTTAGGGACTGCCCTCCATATCTTATCGGGTTGGTAGCTCTTACTCAAGATTGGGAAGCACATAGTCCAGCTCTGAGCCCACCTTTACCCATGTCTTACTCCTAGTCCTGATCTTTCATATGTGACTACAATTTTTCTTTTACTTGTGTTTTCTTATGACTCATTTTTTAACTTTTCACATTAAATGTTTCTATTTTATTTTCTTATAATTTATTTAAAATCCCTATAAATTATATAATGTTTTATGATGCTAATCATACAGCGACAACAGAAGCCTAGATACGCATTTACATTTTATGTACTGCAACTCTTTTATTTACCTTATAACATTGTCCTTAATACATACTTGCAAAAAACTAAAAATAACAAAAACACACTTTCAGAACAATGAACGAACATAATGAACTCCTTTTGGGTTTGTGAGGATTTCTTGGATAAGGTAAGCTAAAGTTGCTAATATAAGTTCTCTGTTTTGAATGATCTTGATAACTTGTTTAAACTAAGTAAACTCAAGAGAAAATAATGGTGTTGGGATGTTGGAACCGTGGGATCTTAACCGGTTGTAGGTACACTAAATGGAGTAAATAAAGCAAAGGGAATAAAAATGGAGCAAATCAAAGTTAAATGAAGCAAAAGGGCAAAATTTGATATGGCACCTAGGAACCAGACAATAGAGAGCATGATGCCTAGGCGCCAGCGGCGATTATCTAGAAGATCCATTGAATTTGAATGAATTTTGAAAAGGTGTTTGAAAAGACTCTTGGGTATTTTGAGATATCTATTTAAAGAGACTTTTGTAGGTTCAAATGAGAGACTTTTGGGAGGAAGAAAAGGGAGTCTATTATAAAGAAGTGGATTCTTCATAGAGAGGAGAAATTCTTGAAGGCTTGCTGCAAATTTGGAGGATAAGAAGAGAAGTGAGAGATATCTTCTTCACTACTGATTCTAATTAAGTTTAGAGTGAATTGTAAGGAGAGTGAGTGATTCAAAGGAATTTGAAGGATTTCTTTGGAAAGTGTTTAAGCTAAGTAGTGTACTTTATTTATTTTACTTTGTCTTGTCTTGTAAAATTTATTTATATATAAATCCATGTGTTGTTGTTTCTTCCCCATGAGATCTGAGTAGTTTCCCTACAATGAGGAATAATTATGAGTAGGAATGTAGTTTATTAAAAGTGTTTTTAAAATTTTGTAAATTGTGATTATTCAAAATCTATGTTTCATTTACTTATCAATCTAGCCAATTTATTTGTTCAAACTTGTTGTAAAATATGGTGACTCGTTGTTATGGGCTATGTTCCAATATAGGAAGAATCACATTTAGTCTCATGGATGAGAATGTAGTTCATGAGGTTAAGTGCAAATAAATAAGGAAATAAATTTTGAAGGGCGTAGAATTGGAGAATTTAGGGTGACAGACTAACATCCACAATTTGGTCTAGGAGTTTGAAAACTAAAGCGAGATGTTAGCCCTCAGGGGACGAGAAGTGGGAGCTCTAGAGTGAGAGCTAGTATCTTCTCAACCTAACCATGAGTTTAGGGACCAAACTCTGGATTAGCCAATGTTCTTTGTACACTTGACCAGAATAAGGAATAGAATTTCTCCCATTTGACACAATTCTTAATTTTAAAAAAATTATAGTGCTTTTTTTATATACGTTCTTGTATTTAAAAATATTTTAAAAAAGAAGATATATTTACTGTTTTAGTTAGTGTGTTATGCTTGTTCTAATATTTATCTTTAAAAAGTGTATGCATAGTGCATGATTTGAAGGTTTAGCACCTATGATTCTAAGTTTGAGCAAACTATTAGAAAAAAATATAAAACAAAAATAGATTCATAGTTTCAAAGCAATGACAAATACTATACATAATAATTTAAAAAATTATGTTAATAAGAATGTACCAAAACCTTTAAGAGATTATGCCAAACCCTGTTAAATGAAATTCATCGAAGTATAAAAACACCTACCGTTAGAGCTAATACATTTGAATTAAAATCTACTATCATTCAGATGGTACAAAATGACAAATTTGGGGGAACTCCATCTGAAAGTCCTAACTTACTTCTTGCAAGTTTTTTAGAACTTTACGCTACATTTTAGTATAATGGTGTCTCCAATGATGTTATTAAACTTAGAATTTTTTCCTTTTTTCTTAAGGGATAAATCTAAAATGTAGTTAAACTCATTAGGACCTGGATCTAAGTATTTTGCACCATCAAAGATTATTAAGCTTATAAGTGATATTACATCTTTTTATCATTGTGAAGGAGAATCAATATATGAGACTTCAGAGCACTTTAAAAAACTTCTTAGGAAGTTTCTATGCCATTTTTTGTCTGATTATTTAGTAATTCAAATATTTTATAATGAGTTAGAAGGATCTCTAAGATCTATTATTGATGCTGCTGCTGGTGGATGATGTGCTAAAAAATGCACTACTTTTCATGCTATATTCTATAATGATATTGCACTTCAAAAGTATTTTTTCTTGTAATTTTGGTTGTAGGTACATCAAATTGAATAATATGGAGTGATTGGAGCAAAATGAACAAAAATGGACCAAACCGGAGCAAACCGGGTCGAATCGGGGCACACCGAAGCCATGGGGGCCAAAACTTGGCACTTAAGTGCATGTGCCAGGTGCTTAAGAGCCCAAGCATGGTGCTTAGGTGCCGCCAAATAGAGAGGAGTGTGATTAAGTGCCAAATAGAGAGGAGTGCACTTAAGCACCAAAAATTGGTGCTTAAGCGTTGTAGACAATTTCAACATATCTTCTAGAATATACATCAGATTTGGATGATTTTTGATGAGATGCTTCGTGTGTGTCTTATGGAATTCATTGGAAATTATAAAAATGACTTTAGTGAAGGTTTTGAGGATGTTAAAAGGAAGTTTTTGAAGACTTATGAAGTGGCACTTGAGGCACTATTTGAAAGATTCATTGAATATGAACACTTTTGAAGAGACACTTAAGCAACTCTTGAGAAATTATAAATAAGGCTTAGAAATGTTTCTAAAATCTCTCTTGAATGAATTGGAAGAGGAGAAGAAGGCTTGGAGAAGAAGAAGAAGGCTTGGGTGAGAGCCCCAAGTGGGGTGACAAGGTGAGAGAGAAAGAGAGAGAATGAGAGATTTCTTCTTTTCTTTTCACTTTGTTCTTGGAGAGGATTGTAAAGAGAATGCTTTTGATATACAAGGAGAGTTTGATTTCCATCAAATATATTTACTTTCATTATATTTTTTTTTGAATCTAGTACTTTGTTTGTATGGTTTCAAAGTCTGGTTAAATGAAAAGTTATTGTTGTTTCTCTATGTAGTGAGTAGTTTTATTTACTCTTCCCTTTTAAAATGAATTAGTATAGATATTTAGGATATAGAATTTCGTAGAGTGAGAATATGTTGTGATGTTTTTTCTTTTTTCTTGATTTACATGTATAATCAATACTCTTTCTTGTTCAAATTCATTGTGAGAACATGTAAGATCCGTGATGGTGTTGTCTCAATTAATTGTGGTAGAATCACATGAGATTGTATGGATGAGAATGTAGTCCCTATGGTTGAGTGAAAATAATGTAGTCCCTATGGTTGAGTGCAAATAAATTAGGAAATAATCTTTGATGGTTGTAGAATTAGAGGACTTTAGAGTGATAGACTAATTTGGTTTTTAGTTTAAGGTCTTAAAACTAGATGCTAGCCTTCAGGTGCGGGGACAAAGGGACTCTAGAGTGAGAGCTAGTATCTCTCCTGCTTAACAAGTCTTTAGGATTCTTAAACTATGAATTAGCCAATGTTCTTTATATTACTTGACTGAGGGTAAAGAATATAATTTCTCCTATTTGTCATAATCTCTCTTAATACTTGTTTTACTTTTACACATATCACTAATTTGATTGCATGAGGAAGGGTACTTTTAATATATTAAACCCCTCTTTCTTATTTTCGTGAAGTATTTTAGTTTAGGAGTAGAATTATTATTTTAGTGATAATTATAGGATATAACCAAAACAAAACCTTTATCGACCTTCCAAGCTAGGGCGTGTTATTTTAGACTAGAAGTTCTCTTGAAAGCCATCATGATTAACATCGATCTTCTTTGGATCGATATTCAGGGCTTAATCAGAGAGTCTTATATTACTTGATAATGATACATATACTTGCGTAGAATCTCTACTATTTAAAGATATAATTGAAATATTACTTTGCTTGGGATCAAGTCCTTGGCACCGTGGTCGAAATTAAAATCTTCAAGTAGTGGTGTCAACATCATAAATCCTTACATATAAAAAATATCAAGATCAAGTTTTTGGCATCGTTGTCGGGGACTAAAATCTTAAAGTAGTGGTGTCAACTTCATAAATCCTTACATATGAAAAATATCAGGATCAAGTTATTGACATCGTTGTCGGGGATCACAATCATGACTTTTAGGAGAATTTTAGTTAAAGTAATTAGGCTTAGACTTGGAAAAATGTAGTGTCGTAAAAACTGTTTTTGTGTGAAAAGTATTTTTTTTGTATGAGAAAGGGTTGTGAAAAACTATTTGTGTGAAAAACAAGTTGTTTGTGAAATTTTTTGTTGTATTGAATATATTTTTTGTTTTATTTATTTAATTATTAATGTATTATTTTTTGTGTTGCGTATGTGAAATAAAGGATCTACAGGACTTGTGCTTATGATCCCGAGTTAGAAGAAAGAAAAAAATAAAAAAATAGAAAAGACTTGAAAAAGTAGAAATGGAAGTGGAAAACATTCAAAATAATAACTTGGAAAATCATTTTAAATCATTGAAGGATTATGTAAATCCTACGATAGATGAAATTCACTCAAGTATACAAACCTTTCTCGTAGATGTTGACTCGATTAAACTAAATCCAACGATTTTCCAACTGGTGTAGAACAACTTGTTTGGGGAAACTCCTTCAGAGGATCGCTATTTACACTTATCAAGCTTTCTAAAACTTTGTGCTACATTTTGTAATAACGTCATATCAGAAGATCCTATTAGACTAAGGCTTTTTTCCTTTCTCACTAAGAGATAAGGCTAAAATGTGGTTATATTCATTAGCACCTGTCTCTATTAAAAATTGGGAGCAATTAACTTAGAAATTCCTAGCTAAGTATTTTCCACCATCAAGAACTACTAAACTTAGAAATAATATTATCTCATTTTGTCAATATAAATGGGAATCATTATATGAAGCCTGAAAAAATTTAAGGAACTTCTAAGAAAGTTTCCACACAATGCTTTGCCCGATTGGTTAATCATTCAAACTTTTTACAATAGGTTAGTAGGATCCCTTAGGTTTAAAATTGATGTTGTCGCAGGTAGATCATTAATGTCAAAACCATTTGATGAAGCATATGCATTAATAGAAGAAATGACTATAAATGAATTTCAATGGCCCCTTGCAAGGGTAAATCCTAAAAAGGCAGCCAATGTTCATGATACAGATGCAATTGCAATTCTTGCATCTCAGGTTGCTGCAATATCAAGGATGTTGGACCAATTGGAATGAACCAACCTCAGTTTACTCTAGTAAGTGAGGAAAGTTCATTAGGGCATATGATTAATTTTAACTTATCATATGAGACTTTAAATATCATAAACAACCTGTATTCTAACTTTTACAACCCAGGTTAGAAAAAAACCGTCCTAATTTTAACTAGTATCATAAAACTTGGGGTGGAAACCAATAATGAGAAAATAATCATGCAAATCCCAATGGAAGTTGGAATAATCAAGAGAACACAAACTATATACCTTCATATCGATCAGGCTCTAATAATGATAAATAATTTGAGGATAAGAAGATGCCTATAGAAGAAGTGGTATTGCAAATGGGAAACCAATTGCAAGGTCAAATTGCTGCGATTAGAAACATAGAAAATCAATTGGGACAAATTGTTAATTCACTTAGCAATAGACCCCAAGGAACACTTCCTAGCAACACTGAGATTAGTCCTAAAGAGAAGAATAATGAACAAGTAGAAGCTGTCCAATTAAGAAGTGGAAGAGAGATAGAGGATCTGAGTAAGAAAGAGAAAGAAGTTGTGAGAGATACAAAGTAAACTAAAAAACCTGAAGAACATATTTCTAAGGATTCGAAAAAATTAATATCTCCAACTAAAATCATTTTAGAAAGATCACCACCTCCATTTCCTCAAATACTTAGACAACATGAGTTAGAAAAATAATTTTCAAAGTTCATGGAAGTACTTAAGAAGTTAATAATAAATATTCCTTTCACTGAAGCTTTGGAATAGATGTCAGGTTATGCAAAGTTTATGAAGAAGATATTAAAAAATAAAAGGAAATTTGGGGATTACGAGACACGTGCACTAAGTGAGGAGTGCAACTCTATACTTCAGAAAAACCTTCCTTAGGAACTTAAAGATCCTTGTAGCTTAACAATTCCTTGTGCAATTGGAGAAAGATTATGTGGAAAAGCTTTATGTGATTTTGGAGCAAGCATTAATGCGATGCCTCTATCTATATTTAGAAGGTTATGTTTAGCCCATATTTCTCCCACTACTATAACCCTTTCAGTTAGCTGATTTGATCTATCATTTATCCAAAAGGGGTTATGGAAGACATGCTTGTAAAAGTGGATAAATTTATCTTTCTTATGGACTTTATTGTATTAGATATGCAGGAAGATAAAAAAAACCAATTATTTTGGGGAGATCGTTACTTGTTATTGGACAAGCTATGATAGATGTGCAATAAGGAGAGTTGACTATGAATATTAATGACTGGGAAGTTACTTTTGATGTGTTAAAGACTATGAAATATCCAACTGAGAGAAAAGATGATAATTATTTTTGGATGGATGAAATTGATTATCTAAGTAAAAAACATTTCTAAGAAAATTTTAGGAGTAAGTGAACAGATGAGATCAAAATGAACTTTCATGATGAGTTGAAAAAGTTGTTTAAAGAAGATTGTATGTATGTTTAGGAGAGATGTGAATTGATGGACGTTACCAAAAATAGTAAACTTTTAATTCCATCTGTTGAAAAATCTCGTGAACTTAAGATGAGTGTACCCCATATAATTTTAAAGCCTACCTATTTAGAGAATTCATCTACACCATCATTCTTTATATCTTTATATTTGACTCAATCACATGAAGAACCTGAATTGAATTATGAAATCAGTAAAAGTTCTCCTAAAAAAGAGTTATTCAAAATCACTGAATGACATGTTCCATGGTATACAAATAAAATGAATGAGATTCTGATGCTGGGGCAACCAGAGTAAACATTGGATACATCGAGTCATCGATGTTAGACTAAGTGCTTCATGGGAGGCAACCCATGGTTATCTTTGTTATGTGTTTAGTGTGATTATTTATCTGACTTTATCTTCACCGAGTAAGGTCATGAACTTACTTAGTGAACAACATGTGGATGAACTACACTATTGTTATTTACAAAATTTTGTATACCTTAAACTTAGAGTAACTCTAAAACTGGCAACACATGAGGGAATTCTGGTCCATGGGTGATAACCATATAAAGTTTTATAATATTCCCACATTATTACTTTAGTTTCTTCTATTAGAAATTGAAAGTAAGGATGAGAAATGTGAGTAGAAGAGAGACCAAATTAACCTTAGTTGTTGTTTGTTTATTTATCTGTGAGTCTGTGTATTGAAGTTTGTGTGTCTATGTTTGTGAGTCAAGTTGAATGAGTCATTGGAGGTGGCAAAAATTATTTTAATATTTTAAACTTGTTAGCATCCATCAATTCCTTTATAAAGTTTAAAATTTGATCTTGTTTAATCTTTAGTTTGTACTTGTTCTACTATTTAAAATTCTTTTATAGTGTTATATCAAGCATGTTTAGGCTAGATATACTTTCTACTTTCATATTTTACCATGTGTTATTTGTTGATATTTTTGTAGGATGTGCATTAAATTGTAAAAGTGATATTTCCCTACCGCATATTTTTTTACTTCATTATTACACATTTTTTAGCTTAAGATTGGGGAGAAAAGAAAAATGTTTCAAATTTAAACCTTGATTTCAAATGTTCTACAAATAAATTTGTATTTTATTTCTAATGATTATTGTTATGTGGAGTCGCGTTAAGGATTTTAGAATTTTAAGTATAGAAATGGAGTAAGAAAACTTAGTTGATTTTTTAGTGAAACGGGTGAACCTAGAGTTAAGGATATTTAGTGGAGAACTTGGAAAAATGAATAATTATCTTTAGCATGAAGAATTGTATTTTTGAAAAATTAAGGATTCCTAGAATTTTTATTTTCAAACATTTAAAGCTCTTTTAGAAAGTATTATATATATATATACATCTTTTCAAGCGAGGAAAGTAATAAGTTTTAAATTTAGAGGAGGATATTGGAATTCAAATTTATTTAAGGAGTTCTCCAGATATAGTAATCCTCACATAATAGAAGGTAAAAGAGCAGGAAAAAAAAAAGAATGGATCAAAAAGATCCTGTAGAAGAAAAAGAAAATGCAAAAAAAAAAGAGAGGAGAAGCTTTAGGAGAGGTCCTAAAAAAAAATTGGTTTCACTTGTGTTTTTATAGAGTAAAGAACTTAGAACAATCCTAAGCTTGATTTTTGTACTTATATTAGTAAAAAAACATTTTTAAAGTTCTTAAGTCTAGAAAGTAAAGTTTATAGGATCCGAAGTTTGTAAAATCTGCATATATTTGTGAATTAGATAGGAAAACAAATTCTCAAATTTGATGATAAATATTCTATACACTGGGCTAGTCAAATTCACTAAAACTTCTTCTAATTTGATCCATCACATTTTTAGAATAAAATTTTAGCAATTCTAAAGGATGAACCATTAACTCGAATCTACATAAATTATTTTTAAAATGTAGTATTACTTGAGGACAAGTAATGTTTAAGTTTGGGGGATTTTGATGTGCCTAAAAATATATTATTTTTCATGCTATATTTTATAATGATATTGCACTTTAAAGGTTTGTTTTTTTCGTGTGTTTTTGGTTGCAGGTACATCAAATTGAAGAATTTGGAGTGATTGGAGCAAAAGGAAAAAAATGGACCAAAATGGAGCAAACTGGGTCAAATCGGGGCACACCGGAGCGATGGGGGTCAAAACTGGGCACTCAAATGCCTCTGTCGAATGCTTGAGCACCCAAACATGGTGCTTTGGTGCCACCAGACAAAGAGGAGGGTATTTAATCGCCCAAAATAGGTGCTTAAGCGTTGGAGACGGTTTTCAACATATCTTCAAGAATATGCATTGGATGTGAATAATTTTTGAAGCTGTGCTTCTTGTGTCTCTTGAGGAGTTCATTAGAAATGATAAAAGGTACTTTAGTGAGGGATTTGGGGTGGTTAGAAAGAGGTTTTTGAAGACTTTTGAAGAGGCATTTGAGGCACAATTTGGATGATTCATTTAATATGGACAGTTTTCAAGAGACACTTAAGCACCTCTTAGAAACTTATTAAAAAATGCTTGGAAATATTTTTAAAATATCTCTTAGACTTTTTAATTAATTAGAAGAGGAGAAGAAGACTTGGAGAAGAAGAAGAAGCCTTGGGCAAGAGCACCAAGCAAAGCGGCAAGGTGAGACAAGGTGAGAGAGAAAGAGAGAGTGTGAGAGATTTCTTTTTTTCTTTTCACTTTGTTCTTGGAGAGAATTGTAAGGAGATTGGTTTTGCTATTGTCGGTCACCAAATTGGAAATTGTCGGTTGCTAGAATGAATATCCCAATGCCCAATGTTAAAAGATGTTTAATTACTATATATATATAATTTAGAAAAAGTAAAATTTAAAATTTTGAAAATACAAGATCGACCGATCTCATATCTACAATAGTTTAATGGATCGAGCACAATACAACAAGCAATATATCTACCTCAAAGGATAGATACACTACTTTCTGGTTGTGCTCAATTAAATAAATTAAAGAATCTATGACATCCGTTTTACTCTGCAAAAAACCATTTTTTATGTTGACCTACAAGTTCCCTTATATGGGATGAAGAATTTGATAGGGTTTATATTAAATTGGGTTCTTAAAGTTCCATATAAGGGTAAGCCCCTATAGTTAATTATCTCTTAGATAACTGAAGTCATCTAAGAAAACTCTCAATTTAGACTAGAAAGTATTATCTTCAAAAAATTCAAAAGGATAGGACTTTTCAAAGATCGAACAAAGATGTGCCAAATGAGAATGGCTCAAACTTGGAACAATGATTTTAGGAATCCAAAGGGAGATAAACTAGGGGTTATCATGGATTCTGAGGAGAATCTCAGTGATCCCAAGCTATCCTATGGTTTGGCTTCAATTTTAAAGATATATTATTGAATGTTTCATCCTGCCAATTATTACTATTTAGGGCTTACATTTGCATGACACAATCATACAAATAGCCTAGAAGATGGGAGGATATATGTCATAACGAACGACAACCTTGGAATTTTAAAACAAGTTATGGCTTAAATTGCACAACATGATTGTCCAAAGGCCTAAAAATAGAACGAGGATTTATGCTACAATAGACAAACAACATTTAAGTCCTATGGCCTGTTATTTAATTCTAAGAAAAAAAAATGTGCTATTGTAGATCCTCGTGTTGTTGTAGACCCTCATGCTGTTGCAAATTGTTGCCGATAGAGTTAGCTCCAAGCTTCATGATGAAGTAGCAGTCCTAGAGTCTAAGGTTCAAAGGTTTTACGAGGTGTTTTAAGGTTATTTAAACATTATGGGTGGGGGTTAAAGTTGATTAGAGCGGGTTGGGTTTAAAGTTGATTAGAGCAACACTGGTTAGGATCCCACTGTCCCTCATTCCTGTACCACTATTTTCTTTTGAACGTACGTAATTTAAATGAGTTATTAAGCTCATTTAAACCAGTGGGATCTTGTTAGAAACCATGGGATATCTCATCTGAGGGACTCCCATAAATTTAAAAGTGCATTTTATGTTCAATTGCATTAAAAAAAATTTATTGTTACCTTTGAAAGTGTTTAATTTAATTTTGAAAATTGTTGATTAATTTTTTAAGAAAATGGCTTTGTTTTGCAGGTGAAGTAACATCCACAACCAAGCATGTATAATATTTTAAAGTGAGAGTAAATTGCAGTAAATAAAATGACATAAAGTAAATAAAATTGTAAAGACATACATGCCATCTTCCCATTACTCCCACTGAAAGATTAGCTTTTGCAATATATATGATTTTACAGGAACAAAAAATAAGAAGAGCAGTTGAAGGTGTATCAATCAAGCCCCCAAGTCATGACTAGATGAGTCCCTAAAGGACTTAATGGATGATTTTTTGGAACAAAGTATAATAAGTTCAAATGTCTTTCAAAATATCCAAAAGATTCTAAAATATTTGGGACGTAACCCTGAACGACGTTTAGAATCCTTTGAAACATTTTGACTTCACTTGACCTTATTATATTGTTCAATTGAACATCCCAAATTTTAAATTTAGTTTCGATGAATTAAATGAATTAATATACCCTATGCTCAGTGAACCTGATATTTTAATTATCTCAAAGGTACTCAATTGATCAGTTGATGTTTCATTTTTAAGAGTTATGTGAATGAGTTCCCTAAGAACAAGCTTAAGCTGTTAAGGATCTCATGCCCACAAGTAAAGTTGGTCCCATAGTATTTTAAAAAATGTTTATAATTAATTATATTTTCTTTCATAATACTCATTAGACAAATTCAAATTGAGCCTAGTGCACTACTAAGCCCTTAGAGTCCAATATTTAAAGTGAACTTACAATGATTAAAAATTAAATTTTTTGAAGTTCAATTCTTTATCAAGAACTTGTCTTATCATCAAATCACAAATGAGTCCGGCTTTAGATTAGTGAATTATCATCTTCCTATCATAAGCCCATCACCTTAGAATCATTAATTTAATTAACCTCCAAATTATAATAATTAAGGAAAACTATAATTATAACTTTATTGTAAAAGAGTGAGAACTTGGTTTCTACCATTTTAGTCCCTTATATTTCAATCATGCAAAAGAACTTGGTATAATCAAAAGTACCCGTTTACCCTTTTTTAATCAATCCTAAAATTTAATTAAGGCATTAAGAATCCAAAATTACCATTTTGCCCCTAGGGCTCTTCACTTCATAACTCATCAAATATAACTCAAACGACTTTGAAATTTTATGGCACCCTACTCATGGGTTTATTAAAATATTAGAGGAGAAAATGTGATTTTTCCAAGTTTATTTAATTTAAATAATTATTGTTTAACTTAAAGATATGATTTTTAATATTAATTTATTTAATTAATCAAATTAAAGTTTTTGTTCATGAAAAATTATTGGAGGTTCACCTAGGTTAGAGGACCGTTTGAACAAAATTTCATGATTTTTCAATTTATATCTTAATTATTAAAATTATTTATTAATTTTATCATTT